>NC_137603.1:6123462-6138462 GCF_963280865.1 Gymnoscopelus braueri | reverse complement strand
GAACCCGGTGTCCTGCACGAGTCCTGAGATCTTTACCATTGAGCTAATAGATAGGTTTCCGCGCGACGTCATCACAGAGCAGAATGCGCAATCTGCGCATGCCTGGGGTAGAACGAACCCGGAAGCGGCCTTGACTCTGTTGTTGTGTTCGGGAGTTAGATAGGCATAATGCTGCTATTATAGGCATAATAGGTATAATGCTGCTATTATATACAAATAAAAGACAAACAGATCCAACTTCAGACAAATCATTTTCATTGAGTAAACAAGATATTACAAACTGCACAATTTAATCTACTTTCATTAAACCCGGTGAAGACCATTTCTTCACCAATGTAGATTTGACCAGAGCTGCTGCGGGTAATAGCGCCCTCTAAAGGCTCTCCCCTCCACTGCGTGTGCATCCTCTCAATGCTTACAAACAGGAAACCCGTCTATAGAGCCTGCCTGCTGGCTCAGGCGATAAATTGAATCTTGACCATCAAGTCAGAATTCGTGTCAGATTATGTGTCTAGGTGAGACATGACCTTTGACACAATCTAAATGTCTCAATAGAAGAGCAAGGAGACAAAACACAACCACCCCAATCATATATTGTATTAACGACGAATATAAAGTTAAGACTTGTTAAAGCAATTTCAGCCAATTGATTTCTATTATCTACAAGTACAATACTGTCTTGTGAAACGTGATACTGTATATAACCATATGCCATTATAAACTACTTCAAGTCACACTGTTCCAGCTGGAAGTGAGATTACCCATTCTAGTGAATGAGGCAGCCTAGAGGGCGGAGCCAAAGAGCACACCTTCCGTGTGTCACTGATCACATGACCCCAACAATCAATTCTCCATAGTTCTAGGTGACATAGAGGCGGGGGGACAATTTTTTTCCAAAAATGAGCGGTATTCCCCTTAAAGCCTGGGTGTGAGTTAGGATTGCCATCCCCATTGTTCAACCTAGAGACGTAAAGTCTATTCGGGCAAGAGCCCACATTACAGTTGTTTTGACAACATATGTAGATATAAATGACTTCAATGACTTCACCATCAGAGAGGAGCCAGCCCATCTGGTGGGCCAGGGTTGACCACCCCCACCTTGATAAGCACTTGGAATTCTAGGAGTTGAGGCATTACATTTCGTTTGACTCGGTTCCACAGATAAATATTGTGAAAATAGTCGATCTACAGCAGCTATTTTCACAATTTTTGCCTCTATCTTAGATAATATTTGACAATTTGGTCAATGTTTGACCATGTTTTTATAGTATAGCTTTTTGATCACTTTTGACACAGTAATGATCTTTTTTTTCTTTTTAGGTGTTAAATAGGTCTTAAAAGTCCTTTAACTGTCACTTTATAAATGTGCAGATACCCTGTGCTTGTATACTTTATATTGTATGTTGGTTTGTTTACTGTTGAGTGACAAAACAATGTTGCACATTAAGCTGATAGAACCACTGTCCTAACTCATATCGACTGGTGAAAATAGTCTGTATTCTGCATTCATGTGGAGTAAAAGTCCAATATTTGCCTTTGAGATGTAGTGGAGTAGAAGTACAATTATTGACAACTGGACATACTCCAGTAAAGTAAAAAATACCTCAACATTGTTCTAAAAAGTAAATTACTTGAGTACAAGTGCTTAGTTACCCCCAAAATGATATGTATTTGGCTGTGGACCCCCATCTCAAAAATATTTTGTGTCAATAATGAGAAGCAAAGATTTGTGTTAAACAGACATAAATAAATCAAATAAAAAAGTGTTGTGAGCGTGTATGTGTCGGCTATTTTCACTGTTTGACGAACAGCAAAGTATATACAGTAGTACTGTATGTACTGTAGGCCTCAGGAGGTTCAAGTCAATGTTTAATCTATACTATGAAATGAGCTCATTAACAGGACCATCACTAACCACACACAATGCACACACACACACACACACACACACACACACACACACACACACACACACACACACACGTGTGTGCGCGCGCACACACACACACACACACACACACACACACACACACACACACACACACACACACACACACACACACACACACACACACACACACACACACACACACACACGGTTGGATTACTATATGTGCGAGGACAGCAACATTTCTGGACAGTGATTTTACGATAAAAAAAACGTGTCGGCACATTTTTAACTCTAACCCTGAAGCTGAAAGGGGTGGCGCTCTACAGCCCGTGAGCTTGTAGATCTGCTATTTTTCAGCGCATGATGCCGGCGTACAACTGAGTACAAATCAGACATAACCTCTAAATCAGGGGTCTTCAACATTTTTCAGACCCGAAGACCCCTTAGCTGAGAGAGAGATGAAGCAGGGACCCCCCCCCCACTACATATTGTATAAAATGTATGTATGATGTTGCAGATTAAACGTTTTCATAGATTTAGAGTAAATTCATGTTTTGTTGTTTATTTCAGTCAGACATTTTTTTTAATTTTTTTTAATTTTTTATCCCGCGATTTTTGTAACCCATTTTTTTCACCCGGTGCCAATTTCCTAAGTGATCCTGGGCGCTACACCAGCCCTACACCAGCACTACACCAGTCCCCCACAGTAGGGAGGCCAGGGCCGAGCTTATGCTTCCTTCAGGCATGAGAGCCAACTGACCTTCTTGTCACATGACAGGGGGGAGTTTCCCTGGTTGGACGTAGCGCGTGGAAGGAACACGTTATTCCAACCAGTTCCCTTCCCCTCCATCAGGCGCCCCGGCTGTCATGGGGGAGGCGGTATAGCGACCAGGATTACTACATGTTTTTGTGAGGGTATTAACTACCCTAGGAGACACGGGGAGAACATGCAAACTCCACACAGAGTAGGCCCTTTCGCCAACCCCACCTAGGGTATGGGCGCTGATGACGCGGAGGAGAAGACACGCCCCCAGCGCCCACAGCGTCCCCCGGCGGGAATCGAACCCAGGACCTTCTAGCTGTGAGGCGACAGCGCTACCGACTGCGCCACCGTGCCTCCTTTCAGTCAGACATTTTGACCAATTAAACCCTCAATACTCAGTAAACCTTTGGCTCTGTACTTGCCGAAAATAGCCGATCTACTTGTAGATCAGCTATTTCCGGCTAACGTTCCCCTCAGAATAGGGATGCTAGGGTTCAAGTGGTTGATGTAAAATTATATATCACGCATAGATTTGGCAGCCCCTCTGTAGTAACTCTGAGGACCCGGGTCCGGGGTCCCCGGACCCCCTGTTGAAGACCCCTGTTCTAAATACCTAATCCTTTAGAGCCCCAATTTTCCTAATTGCAAGCCTGACTTCCTTGGAAAAAGAAAAAAAATTGTTCTGTTTCTAAAATTCTACTATATATATACTTCCAGGCTCCTCACACAAGTATATCAGTAACTCAAGCACACGCACACAGTCAGTAAGTCAGTGTGTCACACAATGCAGCCATATAGGAGAAGCAGGTCGTTGGGGTCATTGTGGGCTTTAAACTATGCCATCCATCTGGGGGCTGTCACCCAACCCCCCCCCCCCCCCCCCCCCCCCACTGCCCTCGCCATCGACCCGCCCGCCCGCACAGCCTGAAATATGCCACAACTAATTACTGTTATTAATTGGAAATTGGAAATCAATGAGTGTGAGTTAAACCCCGGCGTGTAAGTTTGTATATGGGTCAACCGTCTCTCTCTCTCTCTCTCTCCACATAATAAAGCTTTTGTTGACTCCCAGCACGCGTCTGTCTTACTATACCTGTGAGGACATCAGCATTGGATGGATGGTTTTTAATACTAAAGCCGAAAAATAGCCGATCTAAAAGCTCGTATACGAGTCTACGTACTGTATATAGATCGTCTGTTTTCAGTGTGTGACACCCGCATGCATGCAAGTAAGTATAAATCAACCAAGAGCCCTGAAACCTAACCTGCCTAATACACCCTAACCCTAATACCCTAACCCTAATACCCTAACCCTAATACCCTAACCCTAATACCCTAACCCCAAACTGAATATTTTCCTAATTTTCCCAATTATGTTTTTAAAGGAGCTACACCATGATTTTTTTTTTATATTTAATATCATATGGTGTATGTCCCTCAAACCTTTTTCAAAAGGTTTGAGCCTAAATCATCACTCAGATATACTCATCCCAAGTCAATTGTGTCTGTTAATAAAAAAAAATATTTAAAAAAAATATTTAAAAACAAAAAAAAAAAAAGGAAAAAATCTGCATAAAAAGAAGCATCTAAGAAAAATACAAAATCGAAAAAAAACCACTTTGAACATTTTTGAACAATTCCACCAAGTGTTTGAGGTGCCTGTTTCACCCACTTCCGGGGGGCGGAGCCAAAATCAGAGCCCGAAGTATTTGTTCGTAGACCCCCACTTAGGGGGGGTAGAAAAAGTTTCGGAGCGATTCGGGCACTTTTCATTTAACATTGGGTTTGCCATCAATAATGTTTGTGACCTCATAAACATTTCTGGAAATCCATGAAATGAGAAGGAATGACTGAATTTAAAAAAGAAACATTTTTTGGGGTACAAGAGACACTGGGGACCCCAAAAAATACAAAAAAACAAGAAAAAATTGATTTTCATGGTGTAGACCCTTTAAACCATAAAACAATAAAACAACCATTTATCAAATTCTACTTGGGGACAATTGCCCCCCAAGAATAGTAATACACACGCACGCACGCACACGCGCGCACGCACGCACGCACGCACGCACGCACGCACGCACACACGCACACACGCACACACACACACACACACACACACACACACACACACACACACACACACACACACACGCACACACGCACGCACGCACACACGCACACACGCACCCAGCAGATGACACACAGTCGTGCGTACAGACCTCTTTCATCAATGTATTGTGGTGGTGGTGAGAGGGGGGGGGGGCTTTACCACAGAGAAAGTGGCGCTGCTTGCTTTTCTTTTTGGGTATAAACTCTGGGTTAGTCATTTATCAATGCGCTGCAGATGCACCGCGCTGCCAGGCAGCCTGCTGATGAAGATAGTTTTGCCCATGCGAGCAGCGTGCGCTCTCTGTCTCTCTCTCTCTCTCTCTCTCTAACCCATTAAGACCAGGAAAGCATCTGTGTCATCTTTAAGATTTCTGCTATTCAAAAATAGCAGATCTACAAGCTCATAGTGTGGCACTTATAGATCTGCAATTTCTTGAAAAATAAGTCTTTGAGTTTTTTTTTAAGCGAAAATGTTTTACCCAAATCTTTGCTTCATGGAGATTCTACTAAATGTCTTCTAAATACTAACAGTTAAAAAACAAAAAAACAACGTATGTTGCTATATAATATTAGTGGTTCTCAAACTTTTTTCATGTCATAAATATATTTGGCCGCGGACAATGTATATATATATATATATATATATATATATATATATATATATATATATATATATATATATATATATATATATATATATATATAATCAAAATATTTGCATACATTTTCACGATTTGTTTTTCCAAAAATAGCAGATCTACAAGCTCATAGCGCAGCACTCGGTTCCGCGCTATGAGCTTGTAGATCTGCTATTTTTGAATAGCCAAATAAATCTAAAATGACACAGATGCGTCCCCGGATCGAATGGGCTAATACAGGGCTGAGAGAGAGAGAGAGAGAGAGAGTCAGAGATGGAGAGAGAGAGAGACCCAGAGCATTGTTGGCCTTTTATACTTTGAGTTGAAAGCTTTTTTTTCTCAAACGTTGCCCCCCCCCCCCCCCCCCCTCTCTGATGGGAAATGGGGACATTTATCATAAGAAAGTAGTCGGATGAGTTTTTGCACGTCTTTACAACTCACTTTTCTCTTTGCATTCCCTCCGTATATACTCTGCTCAAAGACATCGTCTCCTTTGTTGAACGTTTTTTAATTTCATGTATAGTGTAAGAGACAGCAAAGGTCTCCGGCTGGAATCAACAACACGCACAACATAGCGATTATGTGGTTGGACTCGGTCGGTGGATTTGGCCATCGATAGTATAGCAGTCGTTCTCAAACTTTTTCATGTCAAGGACCCCCAAATGTTTGTGTATTTTTCGGCTGCGGACCCCCACCTGAAAATAGTCTGTGACAGGGACCCCCACACAAGGTTTATGTAATACTGTACATATATTTTTATTAGGGTTATTTTTTTCAATAATGACCTGCTCCCCATCAGTGGTGGAAAAAGTACTAGATTTGTTTTATTTAAGTATTAGTATCAATACTGCAATGTAGAAATACTCTGTTACAAGTAAAAGTCCGGAATTCAGAATTGACTTGAGAAGTTGAGTATTGGTATCAAAATGTACTTAAACTACCAAAAGCAGAAAGTACTCAGCCAGTTTCACAAGTTTTCAAATGCATAAAATGTATACAAATCTTTTGAAAAGCTCACAATGCGTTGCATCGCGACGCATTGTGAGCTTGTAGATCGCCTATTTTCAAATGGCTGAAAAGTAGATAGCTGAAGTGGTTACTGTATGTTTTGTAATAATAATCAAAATCTACAAAGTTTAGTTAGTAACTAAAGTTTTCAAATAATTGTAGTGGGGTAAAAGTAAAAGTACTGAAAATTGGAAATACTCCAGTAAAGTAAAACATCCTCAAAAGTGTAGTTATAAGTACAGTACTTGAGTAAATGTACTTATAGTTACTTTACACCACTGCTCTCCATTGATTATCCCCCTCACTACACGGCTCAACCAAGCCCCCAGAGCCGCAGTAGAACAGTGAAGCGGCCGTCACCTGGTGGTCAAATCTGAGAATGTAACACTTCCGCATTTAAAACGCCACTGCGCAAGTGCGCATGCTTCTACTGTTTGAAACCCTAGTGCGCCTGCTCGGTACTCGGCAGGGGCGGGCAGTGACTCGCATGTATCCGAATAAGACAACCTATTTTGGGCATGGCCGTCTCAAAAGTCCTGTTGCGTCACATTAGTCTGGAGGTGGTAAAAATGCACTGGCTGAAGGGGAACACAGCTGATTGGCTGAAGGGGTTGTCAGTCAACGGTATTACTCCCGCCCAACTCCAGCCCACAGCCAAAGTGAATGAATGGGCGATCATGCCAGACTCACTCCTGAAATAAATTACAAATTATGAGATTTCCGGAGGGAGGGTTTACCAGGCTAGTCGTACTGTACCTTTGGACCTTAACAACAAAGTCAAATGCATCACATTACAACTATTTTTGTTAAACTACATTAGGCAGCAGTGTAGCCAAATGTAAGCCACTCATCTGTGCCATGAACAAAACAAAACAAAAAAAATCATCCTTTTCTACATTGCATGCACTGTATTGCTGTCATATGTTCTCTCCAATAAATTGTCTTTTGTTCAAATGGCAGCGCAGCCAAATGTAACCTGGCGTGAAAAGGTCTCTCTACAACAATTTAAATAAAATAAAAATGTATTATGAAATGGGTCACACTCAGAGTGGCAAGAGTGAGTTTTCTCTTTTATTGTTTCTTCCATGTCAAAAGAACAAAGGTTTTTGCCAGCACTGACGAAGGCTGGAGAGCCGAAATGTTTGTTCTTTTGATGTTGTTAATCTAAGAGCATATCGCACTAGTGAAGTGAGTGGCGGTGGTAACAAAAAACAATACAATTAAAATTAAATAGAAATGCCCTTTCTTTCACATCTCGAGAAAGAACACAAACGGTACCAGGGGGTCCCCAGCAACAGTAGTTAATATAGCGTCACAGTCATTTTAACCAGCGGGTTCCCAGAGTTCATTTTGCATTCGATTCAGTTTGAGCCCGATATACATCGGCTATTTGAAAATAGCAGATCTACAAGCTCACAACGCGTTGTGAATTTGAAAGTCTGCTATTTTCAAAAGAAATCTTGCAAAAAAATGGTTTAAAGGGGAATACCACTCATTGTCAACATTGAACTATGTCTTTAATACACCTTAGAGCTGTTGTGCGGAAATAAGAAAAAAGCCCCCCCCATAAGGGGTTAGGGGGCACGCAAGATAGGGCCACATAATATACAATAATAGACCCTTTTAGTTCACACAGAGGGGGAAAAAATAGCCCATATCAAACACCAGTAGAGCATTGATTCTCAGTCCTTGAGGGAGTTCCAGGGGGTCCCAAGCTAAATGATGAATAGTTAGGAACCAAATGGACCATTATGGGTCTTTAACTCAGAGAGTGTACAAATGAGTGTACATTTGTACACTCTCAGAGTTAAATTAACATAGATTTTGCAATTTAAATTGGGGTCCCAGGGATAGAAATGGCATTAAATGGGGGTCCCTAGCCCGATCAAAAAAAAAAGTGTCCTGTTCATTGACCATCTCGTCGTCTTTGCCTGCATGGGCTTTATAAAACATCCAAAGTAGAAAGATAGAAGACATAACATGTTGCATGGAGTTTCGAGGGGACATCCTAAAACAGTGGTTCTCAAACTTTTTCATGTCAAGGACCCCCAAATTGACACTTATTAGCCCGCGGACCCCCATTTGAAAAGATAAGCCAGGGACCCCCATAAGAGAAGATTTTTACGGCTCTAGCAGTGATTCTCAACCATTTTAATTTCAAGGATCCCCCTGCAGTTTGACATGCATTAGGCTACGGACCCCCATTTAATGGCATTTCTACCTCTGGGACCCCAATTTCTATTGTAAAATCAATGTTAATTTAACTCTGAGAGTGTACAAATGGTACCAAATGGACCCATTTGGTACCATTTGTACACTCTCAGAGTTATAGACCCATAAGGGTCCATTTGGATCCTATCCATCATTTAGCTGGGGACCCCCTGGAACCCCCTTAAGTACCCCTGGGGGTCCCCGGACCCCACTTTGAGAACCAATGTCCTAAAAGAGCAGAACTGAGAACTGTTCTTACCAAAGTCTCCACAGGACTCTTGAGACGATGATGGACTTTTTTTCCCCATAAATTCTCGAAAACTTATCTTCCCTGAACTTAGTTTTATTTCTAGACTATTGTGTAAATGTGTATTTAGCAGAGATGGACAGATTGTCATGCTCAAGGACATAAGGACATGGAGACATTAGAGGACTGTAATGGTTCAGATGGAACTTCCAGGAATCTCAACATTTCCTCCGGGACTCTGGTTGATTTGGAGTATAAACTACTGTATCCGAATACCATTTATGTTGATGATTATTTCAGGACTCATTGTAAACATTTATGTTATAATTTAATTTGCATTCAAATTGATTATTATTTTTCATCAATAATCAATTTGCCTCCTTCCTATTCAGTCCTTGGTGTTTTGTGGACACATGTGGTGAGTAAATATTCATCATTATTATTATGATTATGTTGTTATAATGATTATTTTGTCAAGTTTGTGATATACGGAGTCAGGATGAGACATGGTTTGAACATTTGAACAGTGGGTAAGTGATTTAAAGGGGAATGGTGATCATACACTGGGCAGTGGTGTAAAGTACCTAAGTACATTTACTCAAGTACTGTACTTAAGTACATTTTTAAGGTACTTTTATTTTACTGGAGTATTTCCAATTGTCTATTACTTTTACTCCACTACATCTCAGAGGCAAATATTGTTACCTTTACTCCACTACAATTATTTGAAAACTTTAGTTACTAGTTTACTTAGCAGATATACATTATTACATTATAAAACATTCATTAACCACTTTAGTCCTATTTTATACATAGGCTATTAGAAAATAGCAGATCTACAAGCTCACAACGCGTCGGATGCGACGCGTTGTGAGCTTGTAGACCGGCTATTTTCAAACATTTTAGTACTTTTACTTTTGGTACTTTAAGTACATCTTGATACCAATACTTACGTACTTTTACTCAAGTAAATTTAGAATTCCGGACATTTACTTGTAATACTTGCAATACCAAGAACCCCGTTGGAAACAAGACCGCAAGGACTTTTATGAAGGGACCTTTTAGACAAAGTATCTTAAATGTAACTGTGCTGTTTTACATTTTTTGCGTAATAAAATAGTCAATCAATCAATCAATCAATCATTCAAAACAGAGTACTTCTACATTGCAGTAGGTGGAAACAGTACTCTAATATTTTACTTAAGTAAAAGTATCGATACTTTTACTTAAGTAAAACATTAGAGTACTTTTTTCCACCACTGACACTGGGTGATCCATGAGACAACTTTAAGCTCGGTGGATATTTAACAGAGCCAGGAAGAAGAGAGGTTGTGGTCAGCCCACGAACCCAACCAGTGGTGGAAAAAGTACTCCACATTTTTACTTCAGTAAAAGTATCAATACCTCAATGCAGAAATACTCTGTTACAAGTAAAAGGCCTGTGTTCAAAATGTTACTTGAGTAAAAGTACAAAAGTATTGGCATCAAAATATACTTCAAGTACCAAAAGTAAAAGTACTAAAATGTTTGAAAATAGCAGATCTACGTCTGTGAGCTTGTAGATCTGCTATTTTCAAACATGGTATCAAACAGGTATAAAATAGGGCTGAAGTGGTTAATGTATTGTTTTATAATATAATAATTTATATCTGCAAAGTAACAAGTAACTAAAGTTTTCAAATAATTGTAGTGGAGTGAAAGTACAATATTTTCCTCTGAGATGTAGTGGAGTAGAAGTAAAAGTACTGAAAATTGGAAATACTCCATAAGTAAAAATATCTAAAAAATACCTAAAAACATTACTTGAGTACATGTACTTAGTTACTTTACACCACTGAACCCAACACACATCAGCTGACAACATTGCAAGAAGACATCTCTGAATGAAGTTTGCACCTATTATGCACATTTGAAGGAATATTCTCCAAGGTGAGCTGATTATCCTTATCATTGCTTATCGTTATATTATTATTATTATTATTATTACTATTATTATAACCCAGGGCCAACGAAAGCCACCGCTCTAAGCCAGACATGTGCAAGGCCCCTCAACTGACTTTCTCCATTACAGTTCAGATGCTAAACCAGGCTTGTTGTTTGTGTGTTTGTGTGTGTGTGTGTGTGTGTGTGTGTGTGTGTGTGTGTGTGTGTGTGTGTGTGTGTGTGTGTGTGTGTGTGTGTGTGTGTGACGCACAAACTGTGTAAAACTGTGAAAAACACATTTCCTTTCAATGTCTGATGATACCTTTCATGATACTGCTGCTCTATAATTACAGATGAGTCACATGATCACACGCTGGCCCCAATATCCTACAAGCTAGGGCTGTGTGTGTGTGTGTGTGTGTGTGTGTGTGTGTGTGTGTGTGTGTGTGTGTGTGTGTGTGTGTGTGTGTGTGTGTGTGTGTGTGTGTGTGTGTGTGTGTGTGTGTGTACTTTATAGTAGAATTTGAAAGAAATCAAGATAAATGTTTTTTTTTATGGTATTAAAAATATATATATTATTTCTTGAGATTTAGGTCTAGGATTAGGCAGTCAGAGGTTATGTTTAAGGGTTGGTTCAGAGTTTTTCCTATTTTATGTGGCGATTTTTTTCGGCCTCTTTCAGCTATTTTCAAAGCCATCCTAAAATGTTAATGGCCTCCTCAACCGTATGGTGACACAAACGTGTGTGTGCGTGTGCATGTGTGTGTGTGTGTGTGTGTGTGTGTGTGTGTGTGTGTGTGTGTGTGTGTGTGTGTGTGTGTGTGTGTGTGTGTGTGTGTGTGTGTGTGTGTGTGAGACTGCAGATTCACAGATGCAACCATTTCTTCATACGGTCGTCAAAAGAGAAGTGATTTTGTGTCCATTCTCTTTAAAACTAGTGAAATGAATTGCTTGGATATTGGAACTGAGGTTCCATTAATAAAACGCCTGTGACATTTCCTGGCAAGCACACTGGTAAACAACTATACTGCAGAATGATATGACACCTGAAGCAAGCAAGACAAACTGAAATAAATTGACTAACCATCCAAAGCAAACAGTGACAGTTTGTCCTTTTGCGTTGAGACAGAGTAAATACATTTACTCAAGTGCGGAGGTACTTTTACTTTACTTGGGTATTTCCATTTTTCTACTTCTACTTCTACTCCCCTAAATCTCAGGGGCAAATATTATACGTTTTTACCCCGTGATTTATTTTTTAAAACTGTAGTCGCGAGTTACTATCATTAACCAATTGTGTCATCATTCAGCCATTTCACGATAGCAGATCTACAAGCCCACAACGTGTGACATCGTGACACATTGTCGGCATGAACTTTTAGAAAAAGTTATGCTGTGAAAAAGTTAAATAAAAGTTTGTACTGTTACTTGTGTTACTGTAAGAATTTTTGAATTGATTGAAATACTTTAGTACTTTTACTCAAGTAACATTTTTAACACAGGCTTTTTGAATCTTTTGAATTGTAACATTACTTTTATATTGAGGCATTACTTCTAAAATCACAGTAGGCTACTTTTCCCACCAGAGGGTTAGGTTAAATTGCATGCCACAGTAGAATTGAGAAATAACTTGCTACGGTTAAAGGGATAGTTCACCCAATAATGTGATGACCAGCGGACCGGTAGGCAGTGGTTCCGGTAGGAGACACAAAGGAGACTCTTTGTGTCTCCTACCGGAACCGCTGCCGGTCGTCAAAATATTGTCTTAGGAATGAGACAAAAACAAAACAATATCCATGAATTCTCCATGGGGTGACTAATCAATAGAAAAAAGGTCATTTTGGGGGTGAACTACCCCTTTAAGGCCTATCTCCCCTGACAACAACTGGTGATGTCAACTCACGTAATTTATCTCGTCAAATTCCTGCATCTCCCTGAACACGGGCATACAGCAGTCTGAACACGGGCATACAGCAGTCTGAACACGGGCATACAGCAGTCTGAACACGGGCATACAGCAGTCTGAACACGGGCATACAGCAGTCTGAACACGGGCATACAGCAGTCTGAACACGGGCATACAGCAGTCTGAACACGGGCATACAGCAGTCTGAACATGGGCATACAGTAGTCTGAACACGGGCATACAGCAGTCTGAACACGGGCATACAGCAGTCTGAACACGGGCATACAGCAGTCTGAACATGGGCATACAGTAGTCTGAACACGGGCATACAGCAGTCTGAACACGGGCATACAGCAGTCTGAACACGGGCATACAGCAGTCTGTACACGGGCATACAGCAGTCTGAACACGGGCATACAGCAGTCTGAACACGGGCATACAGCAGTCTGTACACGGGCATACAGCAGTCTGAACACGGGCATACAGCAGTCTGAACACGGGCATACAGCAGTCTGAACACGGGCATACAGCAGTCTGTACACGGGCATACAGCAGTCTGAACACGGGCATACAGCAGTCTGTACACGGGCATACAGCAGTCTGAACACGGGCATACAGCAGTCTGTACACGGGCATACAGCAGTCTGAACACGGGCATACAGCAGTCTGTACACGGGCATACAGCAGTCTGAACACGGGCATACAGCAGTCTGAACACGGGCATACAGCAGTCTGAACACGGGCATACACAGTTGTGGAAAGTAACTAAGTATTTCCAGTACTTTTACTTCTACTCCACTACATCCCAGAGGCTTTTACTCCACTACAATTATTTGAAAACTTTAGTTACTAGTTACTTTTCACATATGAAGTATGATATCATGAAACATACATTAACCACTTTAGCCCTATTTTATACATAGGCTATTTGAAAATAGCAGATCTACAAGCTCACAACGCGTCGCGATGCGACGCGTTGTGAGCTTGTAGATCTGCTATTTTCAAACATTTTAGTACTTTTACTTTTGGTACTTTAACTACATTTTGATGCCAATACTTTTGTACTTTTTACTCAAGTATTTTTTTTATTCTGGACTTCTACTTGTAACAGAGTATTTCTATATTGCAGTATTGATACTTTTACTTAAGTAAATAATTTGAGCACTTTTTTCCTTCACTGGGCATACAGCAGTCGTCAGTCAGGTGTCTGCAGCTGGTCCAAAATGCAGCGGCTCGCCTCCTCACTGGCACAAAATAGACGCAAGCACATTAATCCTGTCCTATGGCCTCGCTTCACTTCACTGGCTCCCTGTTCATTTTAGAATTGATTTTACGGTTAGTTTATGTGTTTTTTAAATCATTAAATAAATGGTCTGGCTCCGCTGTACCTCTCTGAGCTCCTGCAATCATACAGTACATCCCGGCCAGGGCTCTGAGGTGAGGTCTGTGGATAAATTGCTGGTCGTTCCTATAGGACCAGCAATAGGAGATTAGGGGTAATCTCTCAAGACCACTGCCCTAAACATGTAGTGTTGTTGTTAGTAGGAATAAACACAGAAGCACCCGGGAGTTAGCCTGGTAACCACCCCCCCCCCCCCTTCCGGAAATCTCATTTGCATTTGATTTCAGGACTTGGGTCTGGCCTGAGGGCTTATCTGGGCGTTTCTTTGTCGTCCTCAAAACGCTCTCAAACTTTTGTGGCACCAAATTTACTTTTAAGATATTTTACGGATAGCATTTAGTTGTTAAACTTCATATATGTGGTCAATTAATCATGACAGAGCCTATTTAAAAAAATTCTATTCAGAGAACCGGCAAAGGTGGGCAGTGATACTCTTATATCCATATAAAGCAACCCATTTCGGCATGGCCCTTTCAAAAGTCCCCTTGCGTCACGTTGCTCTGTGGTGGTGCTGGAACGACCTGCTGATTGGCTGAAGGGGTTGCCAGTCAACGGTACAACTCCCGCCCAGCTCCCGCCCACAGACAAAAATCCAAACAGACCCTCATGCCAGACCAACTACTGAAATCAAATGCAAATGAGATTTCCGGAGGGGGGTGGGGGGAGTTACCAGGCTACTCGCGAGTTAACCTCGCGTCACCAGTTTTTCCACCTCGGATGAAAGCCTGGTATTAGTTATTAATGTGTGATCCGGTCTAGGCCACGCCTACTGAAAAAAAATAAAGAAGCAATTTGTCTTTCCGGAAAGTTGCGGTCCAGTTTGGCGGAGCCGCTTTGTTTTGGTTCCTCCTGTTTGTTTCCCCAATCCCTATTTAAATGGAATACAATTTCCCCGTGGG
>NC_137603.1:6098462-6118462 GCF_963280865.1 Gymnoscopelus braueri | reverse complement strand
GACCTCCAAGCTCACAATGAGGTTGGAGGTCAAAAGGGGGTGGAGCCTGGAGCCAACTCCACCCCCCTTTGCTGAAGTTACGTAGCTGGTTTAGAAGAAAGTTTGAGGATCCAATGGAGCTAGCTGTATTTGCCTAAATATAACATGTTAAAATGAGAAGGATACCAATTTTGCAGTTTGACCGAAGACTGAAGGAAGAGAAGTCCTCACACTGTTACTTTCTGCTACTTTCGAATGGTTTTGTGACACATTTCGAAAACTTTTGAAAAGGGAAAATGGAACAGTTTACTTGTAGTGTGCTCACAGGTAAAATCTTTTTTGGAAATGTGCCATATAGCAGTAGGCCAGTAAAGCATAGGCTAAAAGGATTTAAAAAAGTCCTGGGGACTTGTTTCCATTGTGGTCCTATGATCTTCCAGACGGCAGTCAGTTGGAGTAACGCCACAATTGGTTAATCTATGTAACGACGTCATCACGCAATAACATCACAATGACATCATAGGAACCATGTCCTTTAAAACCAATCATTAATTAAACAAATTTGTCAGAGGTAACGCTGTCTGCATAATTTAGGGACAAAATGTCATTTGGCAGCTTTTTTAAATCCAGCTGACTGTAACAACTTCCTCTGAGAATTATTTGTCAACACTGCTGAACAGACTGCCTGCTGTGTGGCCCAGGCGATTGAATTCAATTCACCATATTAGGGAGATCTACAGTAATTAGCTTCCTTGATTGGTCAACCCGACCTTAACAGCTTTGTGGATTGGCCAAGCCTTATGTGCCATTTGTGCCACTGAAAGAACATAAGTGATAGCGTGCACATTAGGACCACATCGTGTTAGAGGGCCAGTCTCCCGAGAACCAACCTTGTGTACGAAATGTTCTGCTGGAGTGTACATCACAGTGTGAAAGGAAGACCAAAGGTACACTATGATGCAACAGCTGTTGCAGTGGGGAACAAGGTGTACACCTTTCTACATGGCCATTGCAACAATATGGATCAGATTTGTGTGCACGTCTTCAACACTGTGTCTTTACGCTGGATGCAGTTGCCCCCAGTGACGACTGGAACAAGTGAACGCGAATATGAGCGTCCCTTCTTGTGTATGGACTACACAGCTGTGTTTATAGAAGATATCATCTACGTCTGGGGTGGGTTTACGTACCGTATTGGGCTGTATGCGTTCAATGTCGACACCCACAGATGGTTCAAGCCGAAGACGTCTGGGATGTCTATTCAGGAGGCGTGGGGGACTAACTCAGCCTGTGTCTTGGGGAAGGTCATGTATGTCTATGGAGGGTTGCTCAAGCGTCTATATGACATCTATAAGTTGGACACCACCACGATGGTCTGGGCTTTAATTAACACCAGAGGCACTCCGCCACCCGTTTCACAATATGACTCTGCCACCATCATTGGGACAAAGATGTTTGTATTTGGGGGCCGATGTACCCATGCCCGCCCAAGGGACTGGGATTACTACAATACAATCAGAGTGTTTGACACAGAGACCGACTGCTGGCTGAGCACGCCTTCTGCACAGCTTCTTCCAGAACTACGCTGTGGTCATTCAGCCTTTGCCTACAATGGAGAGCTGTACATATCTGGTGGTGAAGGCCACAGGAGCCAGTCCTTAAATGACCTGTGGAAATTCAACCCAGACACCTTCTCCTGGAAGAAGGTTGAGCTCAAGTGGGAAGGCCCCCGATCAATCTTTAAGATGTGCTGTTGCATGGTGGGAGATTGCATCGTCCTCTTTGGATTCGTCGCAGGTGATGACCTCTACATCTTGGACTTAAGTCCTAGTCTGAAGACATTACATTACATTACATTACAGTCATTTAGCAGACGCTTTTATCCAAAGCGACTTACAATAAGTGTATTCAACATAGGTAGGGAACGAAAACTACTAATCACCAGAAGTCTTTAGTTCATTATCTGCAAAAACAAGCAACCAAGAGTATACCTAGCGCTAAGGTAAAAGTGCAATATATCAGCTACCTATTTCCTTAAACAGATGAGACAAAATAGCTAAATCAAATGAGCATGAGCTAAAACAAATAAGTGAATCGACTAAACAAGATCCAATAAACAATCCAATAATCCAATAAACAATACAGCAATAGAAAACAAGCGTTCGTACAACTAGTTAACAACAAGTAGGTCAGGCAGAGAGGAAGGGTAGTGTTTCCTGAAGAGGTGAGTTTTCAGCCTGCGGCGAAATATGGGCAGTGACTCTGCTGTCCTAACATCAGTGGGAAGTTCATTCCACCACTGTGGGGCCAGAACAGAAAAGAAGGAGGAAGGAGCTGTTCCTTTCACTGCCCTATAGGCTAGCACCAGGGTTTTGAACTGGATGCGAGCCGCTACGGGGAGCCAGTGTAGAGAGCGGAGAAGGATGGTTGTGTGGGAGAACTTGGGGCGGTTGAACACCAGACGAGCCGCAGCTTTCTGAACAAGCTCCAGGGGTTTGATGGCAGATGCCGGAGCACCAGCAAGGAGGGAGTTGCAGTAGTCCAGGCGGGAGATGACGAGAGCCTGGATGAGCACCTGGGCTGCCTTCTCCGTGAGGAAGGGGCGAATCCTCCTGATGTTGTAGAGCAGGAATCTGCAGGACCTCGTCACTGATGCGATGTTTGCCGAGAACGTCAGTTGATCGTCCAGGGTCACACCCAGATTCTTCGCAGTCCGAGTTGAGGTCACCACAGCATTATCAATGGTGATGGCCATGTCTCGGTGCGGACAGCCCTTCCCCGGGAGGAACATCAGCTCGGTCTTGTCCAGGTTGAGCTTCAGGTGGTTTGTCGACATCCACTCCGAGATGTCAGCCAGACAAGCAGCAATGCGTGTCTCCACCTGGGTATCAGAGGGGGGGAATGAGAGAATTAGCTGGGTGTCATCGGCATAGCACCCACAGCACACAGCACCCAGAGATGTAGTGTAGAGAGAGAAAAGAAGAGGACCCAGAACCGAGCCTTGGGGAACCCCAGTTGTGAGCCTGTGTGGTTCTGACACAGACCCTCTCAGCATCACCTGGTAGGAGCGACCCGTCAGGTAGGATGCAAACAGGGAGAGTGCAGAGCCTGAGACACCCATCCCCTCGAGGGTGGAGAGGAGGATCTGATGGTTCACCGTGTCGAACGCTGCAGACAGGTCCAGGAGTATCAGAACGGAGGAGAGAGAGTTCGCTCTAGCGGCATGGAGCGACTCCGTCACTGCCAGGAGGGCAGTCTCTGTCGAGTGACCCACTTTGAACCCAGACTGGTTGGAGTCCAGGAGGTCGTTCTGGTGGAGATAGAAGGACAGTTGTTTAAAGACAGCACGTTCGAGAGTTTTAGATAGGAAGGATAGAAGGGAAACCGGTCTGTAGTTCTTGATCTCAGAGGGGTCAAGTGTCGGTTTCTTCAGGAGGGGGGTGACTCTGGCAGTCTTGAAAGTAGAGGGAAAGTAGCCAGATGTCAGAGAGGTGTTAATAAGGTGGGTTAAGAAGGGAAGAAGTTCAGGTGCAATAGACTGCAACAGAGTGGATGGGACCGGGTCCAGAGAGCATGAGGTGGGGCGACTAGAGGTAATAAGGAGAAGGACCTCGTTAGGGGAGAGGGGAGAGAAGTGGGATAGAGAGGGGATGGGGGGGGGGAGAGGAGTAGATGAGGGTAGAGAGGGGGGGGTGGCAGGCAGACGGGTGTGGGTAGTGCGCAGGGCACCAGCCGGGGGAGGAGGGAAGGAGGATCGGATATCGTTCACCTTCTTGTCAAAGAAGTTGGCGAAATCGTCGGGGAGGAGGGACGAGGAGGGAGGAGGGGGTGGTGGTTGCAGGAGAGAGGAGAAAGTTTCAAAGAGTTTTTTAGGGTTGGAAGCAGAAGCCTGAATTTTAGTGCAGAAAAAAGCAGCTTTAGCAGCTGATAGAGAGGAGGAAAAAGTAGAAATGAGAGATTGGAAGGTGAGAAGGTCCTCCAGGAGGTTGCCATTTCTCCAT
This sequence comes from Gymnoscopelus braueri, assembly GCF_963280865.1. Taxonomy (NCBI): domain Eukaryota; kingdom Metazoa; phylum Chordata; class Actinopteri; order Myctophiformes; family Myctophidae; genus Gymnoscopelus; species Gymnoscopelus braueri. The sequence goes on along the minus strand of NC_137603.1, from coordinate 6,114,482 downwards.
TTGCGCTCAGCCGCTCTCAGGCTCCGTCTCTCAGTCCGCACTGAGTCCGACAACCAGGGGGCAGGTGGAGTTTGGCGTGCAGGCCTGGTGGTGAGGGGACAGAGATGGTCGAGAGAAGAGGATAGAGTAGAGAAAAGAAGATCTGTGGCGGTATCAGGGGATAGAAGAGCAAAGGATTCAGGGGCAGGGAGAGCAGAGAGAACAGAGGAGGAAAGAACAGTGGAGGAAAGTGAGCGAAGATTGTGACGTGAGGCAATCATGTGGGTAGGGAGGGGCTGTGAGGGGGGAGAGGAGAGAGAGAGAGAGTAGGACATGAAGTAGTGATCAGAGAGTTTCTTACCCTTTTCACTGGAAAGAGGAGTGACAGACAGGTTAGCAATAGAGCAGCCTCTGGTGAAAATCAGGTCCAGTTGGTTGCCCGCCTCATGGGTAGGAGGAGATGGGCAAATAACTAGGTCAAAGGCGGCGAGAAACGAAAGTAGTGGGTCTAGCTGCTTCTCAGTCGGGAGGTTGAAGTCACCCAGAAGGATGAATCCAGAGCCATCGACAGGGAAGTGGGAGACTAGATTGTCCAGCTCCTCCAGGAAGCCACCAGCAGGGCCGGGTGGGCGATAAACAACTGCAATGGTGAGCTTGACTGGATGAGAGACAGTGACCACATGAAATTCAAATGAGGTAGGAGAGAATTGTGACAGTGAAACAGGAGAGTATTTCCATTTTCTGGAAATTAGCAGACCAGCCCCACCACCTGTCCGCACGGCTCTGGGAGTGTGAGAGAAAGAGTACACATCTGACAGAGCCGCGGGCGTAGCAGTGTTTTCTGGTCTGATCCAGGTCTCAGTCAGAGCAAGGAAGTTAAGGGAGAGCAAGGCTGCGTAGGCTGAGATGAAAGCAGATTTGCCTTCCACCACAGCCGAGTGGCAATTCCAAAGCCCTCCCGTTACCACTTGCTCGACGTGAGTGGAAAGAGTAGGATATATTAGATTAGTTGTATCGCGACATCTGGGTGTAACCCAGTGTTTTTGCGACCACCAGGAAGAGGAGAGGACAGGAATAGGAAGAAAACACATCGTAGATCACTAAACATATACACACTACTATAAGTACTACTACTATCACACTACTATATATCACTAAACACTGTTGCTGCTTATGAAGAGAAGAAGCACTCAATGTGGAAGGCCGTAAATTGACTAAGTCGGATTTTGACAAAGTCGCCTGTCGCCTTTGGTCGCCTGGCCTTCGGTTGCTGGCCGCCGCTTAAAAGCTGACGCTTTCAGAGCAAGTATTTAAGGCCACTTCAACTGATTGCTAATCGCCTGCGAGGAGTGTAGGCTCCTCCCCTATTTATCGAAGACTATAGAGCTGGTTCAGGTGAAACTGCCTTTAATGGGGCTGTCAGCTGAGACCTAACAATAGGCTAATCAAAAAATAACAAACTAATTTTAAGCTAAACCAACTATACAACACTGATACTTTGGAGCAAAGTACAGCTACTTAAAGCAACCTGCTAATACAAGAAAATATACTCAAGCTGTCTAGGTGGGTCAGGCAGTTCAGAGTTCCTCCAGAAGTCAAATTACACACTGAAGAAACACTGTTCCTGGACACACTTATAAACACCTTCAGACTAAGTAGGCTCCTCCCCTATTTATCCAAGACTATAGAGCTGGTTCAGGTGAAACTGCCTTTAATGGGGCTGTCAGCTGAGACCTAACAATAGGCTAATCAAAAAATAACAAACTAATTTTAAGCTAAACCAACTATACAACACTGATACTTTGGAGCAAAGTACAGCTACTTAAAGCAACCTGCTAATACAAGAAAATATACTCAAGCTGTCTAGGTGGGTCAGGCAGTTCAGAGTTCCTCCAGAAGTCAAATTACACACTGAAGAAACACTGTTCCTGGACACACTTATAAACACCTTCAGACTAAGTAGGCTCCTCCCCTATTTATCCAAGACTATAGAGCTGGTTCAGGTGAAACTGCCTTTAATGGGGCTGTCAGCTGAGACCTAACAATAGGCTAATCAAAAAATAACAAACTAATTTTAAGCTAAACCAACTATACAACACTGATACTTTGGAGCAAAGTACAGCTACTTAAAGCAACCTGCTAATACAAGAAAATATACTCAAGCTGTCTAGGTGGGTCAGGCAGTTCAGAGTTCCTCCAGAAGTCAAATTACACACTGAAGAAACACTGTTCCTGGACACACTTATAAACACCTTCAGACTAAGTAGGCTCCTCCCCTATTTATCCAAGACTATAGAGCTGGTTCAGGTGAAACTGCCTTTAATGGGGCTGTCAGCTGAGACCTAACAATAGGCTAATCAAAAAATAACAAACTAATTTTAAGCTAAACCAACTATACAACACTGATACTTTGGAGCAAAGTACAGCTACTTAAAGCAACCTGCTAATACAAGAAAATATACTCAAGCTGTCTAGGTGGGTCAGGCAGTTCAGAGTTCCTCCAGAAGTCAAATTACACACTGAAGAAACACTGTTCCTGGACACACTTATAAACACCTTCAGACTAAGTAGGCTCCTCCCCTATTTATCCAAGACTATAGAGCTGGTTCAGGTGAAACTGCCTTTAATGGGGCTGTCAGCTGAGACCTAACAATAGGCTAATCAAAAAATAACAAACTAATTTTAAGCTAAACCAACTATACAACACTGATACTTTGGAGCAAAGTACAGCTACTTAAAGCAACCTGCTAATACAAGAAAATATACTCAAGCTGTCTAGGTGGGTCAGGCAGTTCAGAGTTCCTCCAGAAGTCAAATTACACACTGAAGAAACACTGTTCCTGGACACACTTATAAACACCTTCAGACTAAGTAGGCTCCTCCCCTATTTATCCAAGACTATAGAGCTGGTTCAGGTGAAACTGCCTTTAATGGGGCTGTCAGCTGAGACCTAACAATAGGCTAATCAAAAAATAACAAACTAATTTTAAGCTAAACCAACTATACAACACTGATACTTTGGAGCAAAGTACAGCTACTTAAAGCAACCTGCTAATACAAGAAAATATACTCAAGCTGTCTAGGTGGGTCAGGCAGTTCAGAGTTCCTCCAGAAGTCAAATTACACACTCGTGTGTAATTTGACCTTATGCAAGCGAGCGGTTGCTCAGTACGGTCTGGAGCTGTCGGAGCTCCCACACGACATCAGGTGGGAGCTGGCAGTCATGACTACCAACAGCAAAACAAAAAAAGACCACAATGTTGATCAGTTGATGTGACAACCAGCCCCAGAAAAAGGGCGTGGGAAAAAAAACTTTCAACGCTAGCTGTCACACGGCTGAAGCTAGCCAATGACACATGGCATCAAAATGAAGCTATTAACTTCCTCTTTCTAACAAGTGATTTGTTTTTAAATGTCTGCTATCCTACACACTTTTATAACCAGAGAGATAAGTTCTCATTTGGCTACTGCAGCCGACATGATTCCACCAATTGTAGCACTAGAACATTTCCTGAGTAAGACAGTGGGGTTGGCACCTCAAAGAAGCTACTAGAAGTGGTGACTGTGATTTTTTATTTCATTTTTTTTTATCCCACGATTTTTGTAACCCATTTCTTTCACCCAGTGCCAATTGCCTAAGCTTGTAATCCTGGGCGCTACTCTCCCTCTGCCAGCCTGGGGAGAACCCCAAACTGAGCTCATGCTTCCTTCAATGTGTGTGAGCAGGCCGCTTCTTATCACTTGATAGGCTGCTTCTTTCCCCGGTAGGACGTAGTGCCTGGAAGGAACACGTGTCCAACCAGTTCCTAGCAGTATAGAGACTAGGATTAGTGCATGTTTTTTTTTTTGTGAGGGTATCTACCCTGGGGGACACGGGAAGAACATGCAAACTCCACAAAGAAAGGCCCTTTCACCAACCTCACCTAGGGTATGTGACTGACATATTTGATAGAGTTTTCACTGAGCCATAGTACCAGCCTGATTATCAGCCTGAAGCAGCGTGGAGCTTCAGTCTGAAATTGGCTGCAGTGTCGGCAATTGCAAGGGGGAGGGGATTAGAATGTCCCTAAACCAATCACAAGAGATCCACGGATCCGCCTACATCTGACGTCATCGCACAGCTTGTTTTAGCAGATATTCGCTGATTGGCTTGTCGTTAGACCCACCCCCACCTCCGACTCTCATTGGACGGTACTGGAGGGTATCAAAGATATCCTAGGCTCACATTTCAACACCAGACCAAGAGGCAGTCCACTCAGAGAGTGGGCGGGGTCTGTGGTTTGGAACCAGGCTACCATTGTACTACTTGGCAACGATCCTAGACCCCCGCTACAAAGAGCGTTATTTTGATGACCGGCGGAGTCTCTGGTAGGAGACTCAAATGGAGACTCTTTGAGTCTCCGCTGGTTATCAAATTATTGACTTAGGAATGCGATTTTAAAAAAAAATCTCCATGAATTCAAGGCTCCATGGGGTCAGAATCAGGTTTATTGTTACATCATAGTCACTATAGGCCGTTTTGGCGGTGAGAGTGTGTTGGTCAATCACTTAGTCACATTAGCAGTGTGCGATGAGAGCTTTGAAGAGTCAACGCAAAAGGCCTTGACCTCATCACTAAATGAAGGGAGGAATATGGAGGATTTGGGCCAGAAGGACAAATTCATATAAAAACATGAGTAAAGTATTAGAGAAATGCACTGGAGATCTAGCCAAATGCACTTAAATATGCTAATCAACATTCTAATGGAGTCTGTGTTTATGTCAGCTCTCCTTTATGTAACCACTTAAACCATGTACACTTTGATGAGGGGGTCACCGCAGGTTGAAATGATTAAACCACAATGTATGTAGAATGTTACTCTTTTTATACTTGCATAATGGGGCATATGTGATCTTGTTGTCCTGAAACTGACACCATCATATTTCATGGAATGGAATGCATTTCCTCTCGTCTAAGCTATTTCAGGTTTAGCATACTGAAGCTTACATTATCTCTGTCTCCATCTCTCTGTCGTAGACGTAAGCCCCCCATTCAGTACCTTTGCATTTTTTTGCCAGTTTAATCTTTCCCAATGCCAAGCTATAGTGTGGGACCATAGACAATTTTTTGACAAATAAGTGCATTTAGAGCACCATTCTAATGTTAAGCTCCTCTTGAAACGGTATTTGGCTAAAGGTGACATACCGTTATCCCTGCCGACGCAACCTCTTTGAATCGACCATGAGCTATAGGGATGGGCGTATCGATACTGAGCGTATTTATACATGTGATAGGCCTACTGTAGTTTCCTTTTGAGTATCGGTCCCCACGTTAAAATTGATTGATTTCTTCTTACGGAACTGAGTGTGTATCTAATGCTGACAAGTGAAAAAAACATAAACGCATGGATTGAAACAATGATACTTCTCCTTCTGCCTTCTCTCTCTGTTCCTCGTACACGCATTGGCCACAGGCACACGCACTCACGCGCGAGCGCACACACGCATACAGTATACACACTAAATCACACAGCAAGGTTGGAGAGCAGAATGCGCTGGGTATGGCAGAAAGGCTTTCAATATATTTTTTTAGATGTCTACATTTATGAATTGTTTTACTGTGAAAAAAAAATATGGCCCCTTTTTTATTAAAAAATATCATTTTTTACTGGTATGTGAAAAAAGTGGTATCGCCCATTCATTCCGTGAAAGTTCAGTGGTCTCCTGGTTGCCAAAGTCATTGTAAACATGTGACTTAAATTTCACTTTACAACACGTCATTTTAACGTCTACTCTGGCTTTTATGTTTCACCCTAAGTTGCTCCATTCAATATGTAGATAATTGATATTCATTTCATCAGACACACCCCCTTGGTATACAAACCCATTGTAACTTCAAACTTTTAACCAGGTTAGATTCATTGAAAACACACGTCCTTGGTTCTGGTGACTGACGTTGTCCTTCTAATATGTTTAGAAGTATGTTTAGAAGGACGCCGCCCCCCCCCCCCCCCCCGGCCTGTGCACAGAACACTGTACGTCACCAAATTTGGAGCGACGCCCCTCTGCACTCTGATTGGTTAGGAAAATACAAGGTTCCCTCCCAATCCTAGGCCAAAGTTCCCGCAACGTTACCACAGGCTTTTTCTCTTTTGAAACAAACCCAAAAAAAAGGCATGGGTTCCCGAGGCTAGAGAACCACACACGTTTTTTGGAGTAAGTTTGCGAGTAATAACGTGTACTCACCACTGGAGCAGTCCACTCCACCCCAGCCTGGTTCACACTGGCAGGTATCTGGAGACACACACCGTCCATGAGCACACTCCTCTGTACACAACGCTAAAGAGAAGAGACACACACAACATGAGCACACTCCTCTGTACACAACGCTATAAAGAGAAGAGACACACACCGTCCATGAGCACACTCCTCTGTACACAACGCTATAAAGAGAAGAGACACACACCGTCCATGAGCACACTCCTCTGTACACAACGCTAAAGAGAAGAGACACACACAACATGAGCACACTCCTCTGTACACAATGCTAAAGAGAAGAGACGCACAACATGACCATACAACTCTGTACACAATGCTAAATTTAAAAAGGCCCTTATCAATCTGAAACTCTCATTAAATCCCGAAAAAACTAACATGGTCTTCTCAAGAAAACACAATGCTACTCCAACTATCAATAACATAACCACTATAGAGGGGACACCTATTGAAAGAGTCTCCAGCTACAAATACCTGGGCATATGGATAGATGACAAACTACCCTTCAAAACTCTCATCTCAGAACTCATCACAAAATTAGCATTTTAGAAACAAAAGCTTGCTTTGACTCCAACAATTAAAAAAACAGTTAATTCACGCCCCAATCTTATCAGTTTTAGATTATGGCGATATTATTTACATGCATTCTGCTCCCTCCTCACTAAAGCCACTTGATGCAGTCTACCACTCAGCCCTCCGGTTTATTACTGGAGATGGGTTTCTTACCCGGCTTTACGAAAAGGTCGTTTGGCCATCACTGGCTATAAGACGAGAACAGCACTGCACTATTTATATTTACAAAGCTTTACCCAAGAAAATACCCAACTATTTTAACAACCTATTAGAACCCAAAGTTGGCCATCACCACACCCGTTCTCAGGATTACTTTATTTTAGAAATTCCCTTAGCTAGTTCTGAACTGGGTAAGACAGCCTTTTGTTATTTTGCCCCTCACATGTGGAACTCTCTACAATCAGTTCTAAAATTAGAGAACTTGATCTGACTTGATCGCTTTAAAATACTAGAGTTCTAATTGTGCTTGTACATTCTGAAATGTTTATTATCCTGTAATGTATTTATGTTTAAATTGTATGCTTTGTACACTGTAATCAGGGCGTCATTGGTAAAGAGAGCTGGCTCTCAATTGTCCTTCCTGAATAAATAAAGGTGAAAGAAAGAAAGAAAGAGAAGAGATGCACACAACAGGAGCACAAAACTGAATAAATGTACTAACTTTACAACACTGCCAAAAAGGGAAAAAGAGGGAGAATTTCTCAACGTATGCAAAACTTCCCCAGACAGAGAGAAAAGTGGAGACGCGATCAATCTGACCTCAACTCTGTGTCATTTGAAAATTTAAATGAGAAAGTGATGAGCACTTAGACGATGTGAAGAAGGTTACGTTTGATATTTCAGCCGATCTCTCAAGAATGGAATGGGTATCCATAAAAACAAAACAATATTAAAAACAGCAATAATTAAAACCAAGGAGTGCAAAATGCAGGAATACATACGACCGCACACAATAAGTGACAGTTGGTAGCCTACACATGAGAGACTAACAACATACTGAGAACATACTGTGATAGTTAAACGCAACCCTCTACACTTTGAAAGGAGGGTTGCGGTTGTAGTGGTCTTTATGCAATGGATAATTGACGGCGCACCGGTCGTTGCTGAGAAATAACCCCCGACAGGATTATTCAATTTAACGGGGGTTTAATTATACACTTATTACACGGCTACTTAATAAATACATTAATAAATTGAACCAAAAGTTACAACAAAACAAAGTATTTCCTTGCGGTAATGAAAGTATTCCATAAGTGTTGTGCTAGCCGTCCGTCCAGCGCAACATGGTCGCCTCGGAAAACAAGGAAGTGTTGATCAAATAGAATACATTTTGGCATTTCCCGCTTCAAATGTTTTCAAAAAACATTCTTGAATGCAACGTTTAGTTGTAAATTACATTGTGCATTTGTTTACATATAGATGTCATGTTGGATACGGCATCAAATCAAGCAGCGCAGCAGGTGCTCTGAGTCCTTGATTAGACAGAGGTCTATTATCGAGCTCATCGGTCATTATTCAGAAATAACACCCCGCTGAATTCAGTGATTGACCAATCAGAATCAAGCATTCAACCAAGCCGTGTAATAAGAAGGGATAGTAGAGAGCTGCGGAGAGCTGCAATGGAGACGAAATGGAGCTTCAAATAACACTCGAAAAAATGTATGGAACAGTGGGCTCGGTGGCGTAGTCAGTAAGAGAGCTTGGTCTGCAATCCCAAGGTCCTGGGTCCTGAGGTTCATTACCTCTTGTAATGTGAAGGTTCTACAACAATGAAACTGTGATATGAAAGAAGAGAAAAAATAAACACTGGGGGGGGGGGGGGGGGGGGAATCTAACTGGTTTTGCTGATCCAGTTAGTCTACCATCACTGTTGGAGAGTGACACCTTGTAGGCCTATTATGTCCAAAACCTTTGCTTTTCAAGAAATAGAAAAACATAACCTGGATCTAATGTAGTTGATTATTCAGTCACAAAGCTCTTATTAATAATACTTTGGATCAATATCTATAAAGCCGACAGATACAGACAGCATCTCGGCTATTTTGTAGAAGGGCTATTTTCTCTACTTTAGTGTGACAGTCTTGTATGTAGAAATAAGGTATTCATTTACAAGAAAATTGTTTCTGTCGGGTGGAAACCATGTCCAAAACTCTTACTTTTCAGGATTCAAATTCAAAAACAGCAAAAGTAACAGATCTACGATCTCGAAACGCGGCGCTTTGTGCCGTGTTTCGAGCTTGTAGATCTGCTACTGTTGAAGCTTTCGTGTGAGTATGATCAATAGGGCGTTAATTCACGAAAAAACACAATAGTTAAAATATGGATATAAGAGGTTTATGGAATTACTTTAAGGTCAAAGTAGAGCGTATTAATTTAATACCGTAGCTTTTTTCTTTAACTTGAAATAAGAGAATATATTACATTATTCTATCAGTTGGTATCAGAAAAAGCTATTAAATACACAACCCAACTGTACTGGGTCAAGGGGGAAAAAAAAACAGCTCCTCCATTGATGATACGGTGTAATATTGTTGCATATTATCTGACTGTAAGCAGCACAGAGATAAGAGAGAAGTGACATCCATGGTTTTTCCACCCTGAACAGCTGTAATATTTCACCATGACATGACCTTACTGTTTAGGAGTGTCATCCGCTATCTGAAGGCCTAAATACGGATGACTCTGAATCAGGGGCATAATAAATGATGTCCTGCTTGTTGTGTCTTGTTGCTGTGGAATTATCTATGTAGGGAGAGGCACGGGAGGAAAAAGTACTCACATTGTTTACTTTATGCTCTATGCACAGCAACCATATTGGACGGAAATTGGGCCCCTTCCTTACTTCCTTCACAGGTGTTACCAATGATACTAATGAAGGCTCTGTTCCATTTCGTGTAGCACAGTGGTTCTCAAACCTTTTTAATTTCTAGGACCCCAATAACTCAAATGGAACCATACATTTGGTTCCATTTGTACACTCTCAGAGTTACACACCAGTGGGCTCCCCCGACAGTTTGCTTGATTATGTCGATATGTGGTATTCATTTTATCACGCACCTTTATAACCCCATTATAACTTAAACTTCATTTTAACCATGTTAGACTCATTGAAAACACATGTCCCTGCTTAAGGTGACTGATATTGTCCTTCTACAATTAAACAGTACCACATGCATCTACCACCATAAAAAGCTAATCATTATTCATAAAAAAATAAACTGTTATACAGTAAATGCAATACACAAAAGATCAATACATGGATACTGGACTATATAAACAATATAGTCAACGTACATAAGTAACAGAACCACACTAGAGAGAGCAAGACTACAATATATTTAGTCTCTATCGGGTGAAAACCTCACAAGTCCAAAGCTGTTCGTTTTCAGGATTCAAATTGAAAAACAACAAAAGTAGCAGATCTACAAGCTCAAAATGTGTCGTTTCGAGCTTGTGGATCTGCTACTTTTGATGCTTTTGTGTGAGGCTTTAAGATGATCAAGTAAGGAGTTAATTTACCAAAAAACACCCAAAAAAAAGTTAGAACCACTTGGCCTGTAAGGCAGAGTAGAGAGTTTGAGCAGATCTGAAATGATTTTAACCCATTCAACCCAGGAACACATTACTGTGTTCATTTTAGATGTTTAGCTATAACCATTATTTTATACTTTGGGCTATTTATTTTTTATTTGTTATCTTGAAAAATGTTGCAAATCTTTGAATATATGTTTTTTTAAACACATTTTTAACTCAAATCTTTGCTTCTGGGGATTCTACAAATGTCTTCTAAATACTCCCTTATGTTGCTATAATATGAGTGGTTCTCAAACTTTTTTCATGTCAAGGACCCCCAAAATGATATGTATTTGTCCCCCCCTCCCCCCCATCTAAACATATTTATTTCCAGGGACCCCCAGATGCAAAGATTTTAGTAAAAATCTAAAAGCTCATATCTAGCTATGAGCTTGTAGATCTGCTATTTTTGAATAGCCCAAAAAAATTCAAAATGACACACATGCGTTCCCGGATTGAATGCGTTAAAGGTCTCCCACCATCATCACCGTTTGTGCCTCTATGTGTTCAGTGGAACGCCTACAGTAATGGTGTCACAAACAGCATGGTGTCACAAAGCCACGACAGAGTGACACAGAAACACTTTGTCCCTCAGGCTATCAGAACGCCCCCAACAAATGACCAAAATGTTAGGTCAACCGTCTTTAATCTCCAGTACTCAGTCACAACAGAGCACACACGGATTCAACCTTATTTTTTCTAAAGCATACTCACTCACTCTGCTCTCTTTCTAAAGGTTAGTCACAGAGAAAAGTTACTTTGCAGGTACCAAGGCTAGATGATAATAAGAGGGAATTTCACTGTAAAACACTTCTGGGGTCATTTCAAAGGTTTCATGACGTGCTGGTTTACAAAACATTAAAAGTCTTTATCATGGTCCTTCAAAAAGGTGTTTGCCATGAATCACTCCAGTGAGTCATGGCAAAGTCCACGGGCCAATCACAGCACTTTTCTGAGCCTGATTATTCAGAAAACCCCAGACCACAGAAAATCCACTGAATGTTCAAAGTTCTGTTTTTTTGGGGTGAAATTGAGGTCACAAAATCTAAAAAAAAAATAACTTTGAAAAAAATGTAATTTTATGTCATGAAACGTTTAACGTCTCTGGCTTTTGTGCGCACCCTGGACATTTATTTAAAACATTGCTTGATTCAATATGTATAATTTTGACATTCAGACACGCCACCTTCCTCAATATATATATTAAAGCACAGTCCCCTGCCATATCAGTCACTAGAAGCAAGGATGTGTGTTTTAGATGAATCAGTCATCAGTTAAAGTTGAGTTTGAAGTGTGTACAATGTGTTTATAGGCTATAGGAAGGGTCTGATCGACTGCTTTAAAAAACAAATGCCTGAGTAGAAGTTAAAATGACCCCCAGAAGAGCTGTAAAGTGAAATACACCTTTAATAGAGGAGCCAAATACATCCTCTGCTAATCCCTGTGGATTAAAGAAAAAAGCATTGATTAATCATTAAACCTGTGAGTAATCCTTTCATCCCCTGGATTGTGACACAAACAGTTACAAGAGGGATTACAACAGTATCGTCTGGCACAGCACGAATAATAAATATTTAAATTAAAAGTACAGCCGCTTAATTCCTGCTATAGTGTCTCATCAGGCTGAAGCCGTGCTCAATACACATCAATGAATGGATCCTCTGTGGTGGATGCTCATAAAGCCTGTTTAATACGTAGCTGCACACCAGTGTCGTGCGGCAGAAATAACCGATCTACAAGCGGCAAAAATAGTCAATCTAGAAGCTCACAACGCGTCTTGTAGATCGGCTATTTTTGGTGTGCGACACCTGCCGGCAACGAACTATGAGGCTTAAAGGGATAGTTCACCAAAAAAAGGACTTTCTATCAATTACACACCTCATGAAGCCTTGAATTAGGGATTTTTTAGTTTTTGTTGCATTCCCAAGCCAATAATTTGATGACCAGCGGCCTCTCCGGTAGGAGACTCAATGGAGAGTCTTTGAGTCTCCACCGGTCATCAAATTATTGGCTTAGGAATGCAACAAAAACTTTAAAAATCCCTATGAATTCAAGGCTCCAAGTGGTGAGTTATCGATAGAAATTTTGGGGGTGAACTATCCCTTTAAGAACAACTCAACACACACGACTACAGTACCTGATCTCTGCGTAAACCTGGATGTCGATAAGCCAATTTAAAGGGAAGGACCACTTCACTCATTTTCAAACGTATCTTCATATAATTGGTCTTCACTAATGTTCATTATAAGATGGCATCCATTCATGTCTAACTCACTCTGTGTCTCAGTGGACTGTTCAGAAACCTGCCTACCAGTGACATCATCGGTAGGCAGATTTGGTCATTTCAAACAAGATTTCAAGCTTCTTCTATTTCAGCGTCCTAACTTTACAGGAGGCTTTAAAGGCTGTAGTTTCTATTAGCTTGGAATCCTCATCGATGATGTCACTGTTTTGGGACATTTTGAATCATTTTCAATGTTTTTAACATAAATATTCTCTTCTGGGAGGGTCCCTGGCACAAAATATTTTCAGATGGGGGTCCGCAGCCAAATATTTATCAGTTTGGGGGTCCTTAGCGCCAAGAAGTTTGAGAACCCCTGATATAGTGAGCATGAGCGAGGAGCAATTACGTGAAGATAAGGTTGAAGATGGATGAAATGCTCATTGAACGGCACATATGTTGCTGCGTAGAGCCAATGTAAGCCTCAGTGTTAAGCACAGCTTGGGGAAAAAAGTTCAGTCAGTGAATTGTATTTCAGACACAAAAGAAACTTTCCTGAATTATTCTTTGAGGGAGACAAAGTATGTGTTAAAGTTTTCTTGGCACAACATAATAATAAAAGCTCCCATGCTGAAGGTTAGGCAGAATGACATACTCTACATCTGTTATTCCATTCCGTATTTTACCAAATAATACATTAAATATGACTCAAGAATGTGCCATGAAATTCCTGATTACAAACATGGAGGTTATGAGTGTCACGACAACGGCTGCAGAAGTGAAGGGGTGAGGGGAGGCACGTTTGCCCATTAAGACCGGGAACGCACCTGTGCAACCACTTTAACCATTATTTGATACTTTGGCTATTCAAAAATAGCAGATATACAAGCTCATAGCGCGGCACCGAGTGCCGCGCTATGAGCTTGTAGATCTGCTATTTTTGAAAAATCGTGAAAATGGGTGGTCCTTGACATGAAAAGGTTTGGGAACCACTGATATAAATACGTAAAAAAAAAAAAAAACTGTTAGGATTTAGAAGACATTTGTAGAATCCCCAAAAGCAAAGATTTGAGTTAGAATGTTCGCTTTAAAAAAAAAATATATATATATGTGCTCAAATGTTCACGATTAAAAAAAGAAATAGCAGATCATAGCACCGCACTCTGTGCCGCTCTATTAGCGCCAAAGGTTAAAAGGTCAAAGCTGTTAGGGTTCACCAAACCCGGGAAATGAAACGATGTCGACAACATTCACGTCACAAAGAAAGGGAAATGGATAAAGACAGAGAGAAACAGACAGAAAGTGAGGGAGACGACATGGGAGGTGAAAAGGGTTTTGGGGACAGAGATGTTACATGACAGATGATTTCTACCTGGAAGACAAGAGCTGATTGCTCTCTTGTCGATCCAATCGATCGATAAAGATCTATCTCTATTTAAGCAAACAAATCCACTGTGGAACGCAGAATAAAAAGAATATCCCTCCCTCACACGGTTCAATATCTAGTTAGCAGAATAAGCTTATTGTGAGCTCACTCACGGGACCTTTATACTGTACCAGAAAGACAACAAACAAGAAATCCTTACAGTCCGTATAGTTTAATTACCACCTCCCCCCCCCCCCCCCCCCCCCTTCGTGTTGAAAAGAAAGTACTTTTCAACGACCTCCATGCTCTGAATACGGCACGGACAAAAGAGCTGTCCAATGCACTTAGCATAAAGCATCCAGGCAGATCATAATATACCCAGAGCTGCAAGCTGTCCAGACTCTCAGCAGCAGTGGTGGAAAAAGTACTCAAATGGTTTACTTAAGTAAAAGTATCAATACTGCAATGAAGAAGTACTCTGTTACAAGTGAAAGTCCGGAATTCAAAATTGACTTTAGTAAAAGTACAAAAGTATTGGTATCCAAATGTACTTAAAGTACCAAAAGTAAAAGTACTAAAATGTTTGAAAATAGCAGATCTACAAGCTCATCGGCTATTTTAAAATAGCCTAGGTATAAAATAGGGCTGAAGTGGTTAATGTATGTTTTATAATTAGTAACTAGTAACTAAAGTTTTCAAATAATTGTAGCGGAGTAAAAGTACAACATTTGCCTCTGAGATGTACAGTAGTGGAGTAGAAGTAAAAGTATAGACAATTGGAAATACTCCAGTAAAGTAAAAGTACCTCGAAATTGTACTTAAGTACAGTACTTGAGTAAATGTACTTTAGTTACTTTACACCACTGCTCAGCAGCCTTGTGGAGACGCAGGCCTCACAAAACAGAGCCAGAAGGCCCTCAGGACTGTAGGAGCAATGCTTGTTTACAAGGAGCTCTTGAATATCGTCGCTGTCGGGTGTAAAACTTGTAAGTCCCCCAAATAAACGTTACTCTTCAGGAAATGGATAAAAAAAAAGAAAATAACCTTTTCATTGGATCCAATGCAGTTATTGTTTGGCTCTTTAGACACACTTTATTGGAGGTTCCGTTTGATACATAATATCATAAAATGTTCCTTCACGTGTTTAATTCATCCTGCATCGTTTTTATTAAACAAAAACGTAATAATATACGAACAAAAATGCATACAAAGAAAAAAGAAAAAGGGGTAAATAAAGAAAGCAGAAGGAAAAGGAAGGAAAATAAAACAAACTGGCAATTTAAAATAAGGATAGCTTTCCTGTATTACTCTTCAATTTACTTTATTTTTACACGTCATGTATTTCTGAGACCCATATACTCTCTTAGACACACCTAACCATTTTCACTTTCAAGACGTTTCTTAAATAGTGAAAATAGCCGATCCACAAGCTCATAAGCGTCGCGTTGTGAGCTTGTAGATCGGCTATTTTCGCCATATTTTTTTGCACGACCCTCTTGCGCGACGAAGTGTGGCGTTAATTTACGACAGTGCTTTTCAACCAGCGGTCCGGGGACCACCAGTGGTCCTTGAGGGGGTTCCAGCTGGTCCCCATGCTAAATGATGGAGAGTTGGTAACCAAATGGACCCTTATACTGTAGATCTTTAACTCTTGAGAGCGTAAAATGAAACCAAATGGACCCTTATAGATCTTTAACTCTTGATAGTGTAACATGAAACCAAATGGACCCCATGAAACCAAATGGACCCCTACGGGTCCATTTGGTTCCGTTTTACACTCACAAGAGTTACATTATTGTTTAGCATTAACATTGTTAAGCATTGAAGTCTACATAATTAGAGAATATTATAGAATAAATATTAAAAGTTTTGGGTCTGAGAGTCTAAATCTCTTCCATGGCTCAAATACCGAATAACTAATGGACCCTTGATATGAAAACGGTTGAAAACCACTGATTTACGAGTTAGTGGAGATACAAGGTTTCCTGCCTGACGACACGGACGATAAAGGAGCACAATACGGTATGGTTGACCCTCAGGCTGAGCCATTCAC
>NC_137603.1:6055425-6090425 GCF_963280865.1 Gymnoscopelus braueri | reverse complement strand
TCCTGGTGGCGCTATAATGGGCCAATGTGAAAAGGGTGCCATTTATTCTTAGGTCGTTCACGGCAATCGGACACTGCATTCATGATTTGAGGCATTTTGTTCCAAAAATGTGTTTTACTAAATTAAACCTGCTGGTGGCGCTATAACAGGCCAATGTGAAAAAGGGTGGCATTTCTTCCTTGGCCTAGTGGGAATGTGTTTGTGAAATTTTGTTCAAACCGGCATTTTGTTCAAACCGGACCAATCCTGCAAATTGTGGAAGCGAACCTTAGCCAATGAGGATGGAATATGGGAAATCGGAGAGATCCGTGTTGATCACATGACTATAGAGATACTGTGTACCGATTTGCATGACGTTTGGATAAAATCTGTAGGAGTAATGTAAAAAAATGGGTTTTGCACAAATCGGCCTCCAGGTGGCGCTATATGAGGCAGAGGTTCTGAATTGGCATCCAGGGAGTGTGTGTGCACAGTTTCGCAGAGACCGGGCCAACGGTGCCAGAGATTAGCTGTTCACAGACGGACACACGGACGGACGGACGGACGGATGAACGGACGGAGGGTAAAACAAACTCTCTCGCCATGCCTTTCGGCCTGGCGGAGACAACAAGCTTGTTTTAAAATCAGCGGTTAAAAATGCAGAAATGTAGTCTAAGCCTATCCTGACCATATAGGTTTTGTGTTGTACTGTATGGGTGTTTAAGCCTGTTAAATGAAAATGAGAAATATCCCCTAGAATACAGCAGGTTAGTAACAAAACTACGCCTACTGCTCAAACATGACATCAAGGCATTTAGAAACAATAATATATCATTAAGTCATCGATCAATCAGTGTGTGTGTGTGTGTGTGTGTGTGTGTGTGTGTGTGTGTGTGTGTGTATGTGTGTGTGTGTGTGTGTGTGTGTGTGTGTGTGTGTGTGTGTGTGCGTGTGTGTGCGTGTGTGTGTGTGGGATGTTGTCGAGACTGAATTTACGAGCACGTTTTAGTGTCTTTAAACTGACTGCATCTTCTTTCTCCCAGTGGATTTATTGCTCCGTGAGTGAGTGTGTGTGTGTGTGTGTGTGTGTGTGTGTGTGTGTGTGTGTGTGTGTGTGTGTGTGTGTGTGTGTGTGTGTGTGTGTGTGCGCGTGTGCGTGTGTGCGCGCGTGTGTGTGTGTGTGTGTGTGTGTGTGTGTGTGTGTGTGTGTGTGTGTGTGTCTGTGTGTGTGTGTGTGTGTGTGTGTGAGTGTGTGATGAATGGACCTGCTGCCATCCATCCAGCGGTGAGTGAAAGAAAAGCCTTCTGGACAGTTAAACTACTGCTGGCACGCTGTCACATCATGGTCCCTGTGGGGGAGGAGCTCTTTAGCAGTGTGACATCTGTGTGTCACACCACGATGACTACTGTACTTAAGTATTTTTACTTTACTGGAGTATTTCCAATTTTCAGTACTTTTACTTCTACTCCACTGCATCTCAGAGGCAAATATTGTACTTTTACTCCACTACAATTATTTGAAAACTTTAGTTCCTAGTTACTTTGTAGATTTTGATTATTATTACAAAACATTACCCACTCCAGCCCTATATACATTTTGGCCATTTAAAAATAGCCGATCTACAAGCTCGTGAGCTTGTAGATCTGTTATTTTCAAATGATTTTTATACATTTTAGACATTTGAAAACTTGTGTAATGGGACATTCTGCATAATGAGTACTTTCTACTTTTGCTACTTTAAGTACATTTTGATACCAATACTTTTGTACTTTTACTCAAGTAAATGTTTAATTCCGGACTTTTACTTGTAACAGAGTATTTTTACATTGCATTATTGATACTTTTACTTACTGTAAGTCCCAAATTATGTCAACAAGACAACATTTTGTACATTATTATATCATATTTTCACTATTGTGAATTTCTGAACATGGCACACACACACACACACACACACACTCTACAGTTTAACCCAGCTCGTTCGCTCGCACGCACACACGCACGCGCGCACACACGCACACACGCACACACACACACACACACACACACACACCCAGCTCAGATTACGTACTTTGAGCTCCCTTCACAATTCAATACTGTTTAAACTGTCATCATTACATAAGCATACTTAACCTAAAATTAGCAGTAACCTCTGCTAATTAAGATTTATGCCATAAAAATATATCATCGCTGTCGGGTGTAAAACCTTGCGTGTCCAAAACCGTGAATTATGGGTGAGCTGGTGGTGTGATTTTATAGTATTTGGTGACATTGTTGTCAGGACAAAGAATAACATAGTTTTATTTAATGTTCTGGGTCTGCCTGGGCTTCAAGGTTAATGTCAACATTGTGCGTCTGAGTGCAAAACCATTTAATAAGTGTTGAGTTATAAGCGATGCTTGACTTTTAAAAGCTTTGCAAATACAAACTGAAGTGTTTATGGTTGAAAAGAAAAACGAGGTGAGTGTTCAATGAGCTTTCCTGTATCAGTGGTTCTTTATGTGGGGTCTGGTGTTGACCCCCCAGGCGTCCTTGAGGGGGGTCCCCAGCTAAATGAGTTAATATAGCATCAAGATCAGTTTAACCTCTTTATACATCAGCTATTTGAAAATCGCTGATCTACAAGCTCGCAACGTGTCGCACCTAAAAAGAACATTTTTTTAAACATCTTAAAAAACTTGTATGCATGGGGGTCTGTGGCAAAAAAAAAAATCAGCTGGGGGTCCGTGGCCAAATACATTTACATGTGGGAGTCAATGATATGGAAAAGTTTGAAAAACATAGCCATTGGTTCATGGTTCACAAAGTGGGGTCCGGGGAGATGTACTTTAATGCATTCAAGGACTCTGATGTGTATAATGGATTTAGCTTTGTATGACTTTGTATTGTGATTGTGCTTTTTGTACAAGTTGTTTGGAAGTTGTTATCAACACCACCCGATACCTAGAACTCAAGCCCATAGATTGGGCTCCAATCAGCACAAATAATTCCATACATTTCTGCCAGTTTGGCCATTCAGGTCTTATCAGCCTTTTCTTTCGGTGATTCAATGTTAACGCACGTTATCAGCCATTCCTTTGGGTGATTTGTCACATTGAAATACAGCACGAAACCCCATTCCAGCACCTGCCTCGACGGCACGCCTCGCTGATCATTAGACTTTCAGCCCCAACCTCCTGGGATTGATTCACGACGGAGGCGCGCCGTCAGAAGTGGAATTGAGCCACAAGAGGCACTGCCGAGCGAGCTCAGGCGAAAGGGGTCGCCGTGCCGAACATTGGGAAGTCCGATTCTGCTGACGCAGCGGCGTCCGAGTTATGTCCCGGAAGTAAACGGATGTACCGGAATTTGGCGGAAGTACCGCCCAAGTAAATTACGTAAACGCTTTACAAATCTGTTTACATTCTCCGTGAACGAAACGAGTGTCATGATTGGTCGAAAAAGATTGTTTCCGGGGGAAATACGTCCGACGGAAGTACTGCCACTACAGACACTCAGTGGTGGAAAAAGTACTCAAATTCTTTACTTAAGTAAAAGTACCAATACTGCAATATAAAAATACTCTGTTACAAGTAAAAGTCCAGAATAAAAAAATTACTTGAGTAAAAGTACAAAAGTATTGGCATCAAAATGTACTTAAAGTACCAAAAGTAAAAGTACTAAATATTTGAAAATAGCAGATCTACAAGCTCACAACGCGTCGCGACGCGACGCGTTGTGAGCTTGTAGATCAGCTATTTTCAAATAGCCTAGGTATAAAATAGGTTTAAAGTGGTTAATGTATGTTTCATTATATCATAGTTTATAGCTGAAAAGTAACTAGTAACTAAAGTTGTCAAATAATTGTAGTGGAGTAAAAGTACAATATTTGCCTCTGAGATGTAGTGGAGTAGAAGTAAAAGTATTGGAAATTGGAAATACTCAAGTAAAGTACAAATACCTCAAAATTGTACTTAAGTACAGTACTTAAGTAAATGTACTTAGTTACTTTCCACCACTACAGACACTCACTGCATTAGGTCGTGACCAGGCTCTTTTCTTTGCAGATGAGTAAGGCTGGGAACGAGGCTATGTCCTGATAGGGACAAAATCGTAAACCATATTTTGAGGTGAGCGCTTGTCCCAACTGCCAATCAAAGTGACTACTGGCCAATAACAGTGCGTCTTTTCCGGCCAATCACAGCACGTCTTTTCTGGCCAATCACAGCGGGTCTTTTTCCGCGACTTGGACAGGTCATGTGCCAATTACATTGAATCACCGAAATAAAAAGCTGATAAGACCCAGATAGACCTAACTAGTTGGGTAGATGGACTCAACTGGCCCAAATGTATGGGATTTTTTTGTGCTGATTTGGAGCCCAATCTATGGGCTGACAACGTGAAGATCGGCTGTCTACACGGACAGGGGAAGTTGTCTTACCTGCGGACACTATAAAAGGGACACGCAGTATACAACGCAGATGAAGGCTTGACGTTGTTCTGTCTGCTCTGCAGTATACCATGCCAACTTATACTATCTAAGTAAAAGTGCCTTAAAGGTATCATGACATTCACTTTTACACCACATTCAAAGTCTTTGTCCTGGTCCTTCAAAAGTGCACAAAAAGTTTTAAGTGAAAATTCCATTCCAGTGATCAATGGCAGGTGTTTTTCTCTCACATTTCTAAAGCCTTTTCAACTGCAATGAAAAAAGAAATCTTTGCCTGCGGGTGTCGCTGGTGAGGGATTTTGCCTGTCAATCATCGCCTCTGCTCCGCCCCCCCCCAAAGGAAAGGATAGGGGAGGGGAGGGGCGAGGAGGAGAGTGGGCGGGATTAATCGACTGTGACCTCACTGTCGAAGGGCCAAGCTCAGATTACTTTTCAGCCTAATAATTCAGAAAACCCCAGACCACAGAAAATCCACTGAATGTTCTAAGTTCAGGTTTTTTGGGTGTAATTGAGGTCATAAAACCCCAAATAAAACATTGAAAATAAAAAAAGTGAAAATGAATGTCATGATACCTTTAAAAAGGACAGTTCCGTGAGTGCTCGTATTAGTGCTTGAGATTTATTGTAAACTACCTTTTACATAATCCTATGGTGTTGTTAATCCATGTACAAACTAGTACACCTTTACACACCTTTACATATCAACGGACAAAAAAAAAATCTAAAAAACAAAAATAGCCGATCTACAAGCTCCCAGCGCGTCGCATCGCCAGAGCATTCAATTACGGAAGAAAAACATAAAAAGTTGTAAATATGGAGATTGGAGATTGGAGGTTTCAGGCCTGTGGTGTTAATCGATGTACAAACTGTAGACATTCTAGGAGGTGAGAGAAGGATCGATGTACACCACACTGCATAATGAGCACAAGCTGTACCGTCACTGCTATTGAACACATGTCTGTAGGAGGAGGGTCTGCTCTGGAAAACATTCATAGATGATGTGGCCTGAGTCTCTCACACACGCAGCAGGCACACACGCACGCACATGTGCACATACATGCGCATGCACGTTCACAAACACACACACGGCCGCACGTTCACACACAGAAGGGTGTCATTAAGGGTGTTTTTTGAAGAAGGGGTGCCCCAGTTTGTTTGTATTCTCATCCATGGACACTGGCCTGGGGGGCTCAGCTGGAGGTCTATGGGTGAGATTGACCCATATGAGGACTACAAAGCCTTAATGGACTGACATTAAGCAAGATGTATTCAGCTTTAACACTCAGCAGACATGAAATCCACGCGTGTCTGTTATGACAATATTGTCTCAAAGCAACTGGAAAGAATGTGTGTAGGTAATTGTCCTTACCTACATGAACCCTAGCAGCATCCCTATTCTGGACATGTCATAGATGAACAGATCTACAAGCTCACAACATTGATTGATTGATTGAACACCTTTGTCAACAGTACAGCAGTACAGTCAAAAAAGCCCAAGCAGACAGACAGATGATGAAGCCCTGCAGACAGACAAGATGACGAGACCCATGGAGACAAGACAGATGAAAAAAAACATATCCATGAATTCAAGTCTCCATGGGGTGACTAGTCGATAGGAAAAAAAAGTGCATTTTTGGGTGAACTATCCCTTTAATGTTGTATACTGTACCATGTGCTGTTTACATTTCTGACTAACAAGGTATTCAATCAAGCCATCAATCAATGCAGACAGCAGTCTGTGTGTGTCGTTAGTCAGTGGGGGGTCCATCAAGCAGCCTCCCATCGATGGGGGTCCATCAAGCAGCCTCCCATCGATGGGGTCCCATCAAGCAGCCTCCTCATCGATCGGAAGCTTCAGCCTGCTGCTGATGAGGCAGAGTTCACCCAGGATACAAGTACAGCATCACTCTAGTCTCTCTACCACCAGTGGTGGGAAGTAACTAAGTACATTTACTCAAGTACTGCACTTGAGTACAATTTTGAGGATTTTGAGGAAACTTTAGTTACTAGTTACTTTGCAGATATAAATATAATTATAAAACATACATTAAACACTTTAACCCCATCTTATACCTAGGCTATTTGAAAATAGCAGATCTACAAGCTCACAACGCGTCGCGATGCGACACGTTGTGAGCTTGTAGATCGGCTATTTTCAAACATTTTGGTACTTTACGTATATTTTGATGCCAATACTTTTGCACTTTTACTCAAGTAACGTTTTGAACACAGGCCTTTTACTGGTAACAGAGTATTTTTATATTGTGGTATTGCTACTTCTACCTAAGTAAAATATATGAGTACTTCTTCCACCACTGCGGTTCACCCAGGATACAGCTAAAGCATCACTCTAGTCTCTCTTCAGGAGGGTTGGGCGGGTTTGTCATTTGGACAAATACCGTGGCTGTCGGGGGAAAATCTTGCATGTCCAAAACGGTTCACTTTTTTCATGTATTACTTTTAAAACATTAACTTGTGAAAATAGTCGATCTACAAGCTCACAACACCTCGCAAACGAGGCGTTGTGAGGTTGTAGATCTGCTATTTTCACTACGTTTGTGTGACACTCTTGTATGATTAATTTTTCCGTCCCAATTTAATTTGGAAACCTTTTCGACAGAAAAGGGTATATTACTGTTAATACTGTACTCACCTCATGAAGCCTTGAATTCATGGGGAATTTCTTTATTGTTTTTGGTCAAATTCATGATCCAATATTCCAATATTTGATTAATTTGATGGAAGTAAATAGGAGGCTACTCGAAAAGCAACACTATGTAACTTTGCTCTTCTACCCTGGATTTGAACCCGGTTTCCTGCACATGCAGGTGCTGACATTTTTACCCTTGAGCTAATAGAGCCGGCCTGCTTGCTCAGGGGATAAATTGAATTTTGACCATGAGGTCAGAATTTGTGTCCATAGACATGACCTTTGACACGATCTAAATGTCTCAATAGAAGAGCAGGGAGACTAAATACAACCACCCCAATTGTATAAATTATATTATATTAACCAAACAGTTTGGAAAATATGACATTGTATTAATTTTTTAAAAAGTTATATAGTGAGGCTTTAACAAGTATATAGCAATACTATATGTACAAAGGGAAGCACGCACATCCAAAAAGTAAAACTTACAGGTGCTGGGCAACAATACTTGACGAGAAGAAAAAGATGTCCGAACACTGTGTGAACGGGACGACATCCGGTCTCTGCACGGGAACACGGGCGGTGCCATAGATATAGAAACCTAGATACCTCATTGGCGTCTGCAGTTCGTTGGAGCAACTGGTATCGCGGCCACCATTTTAGAGTAGGCAAGCTGACACTCAAAGTGACTACTGGCCAATCACAGCGCTCACAGCGCGTTGACTACTGGCCAATCACAGCGCGTTGACTACTAGCCAATCACAGAGCGAAAAGACCCGCCCCCATCTGCCTCTGATTGGCCTACCGAACGCCCCCTTCTGTGACACACGCGGAAGCTTGGCCTACTCTAAAATGGCGCCCGAGATACCAATGCCTCAGAGCCGAAGGAGGCCTTTATATGTCTATGGGCATTTTTTTTGCTGATGGGTACCCAGATTGATAAAAACTAGAAATAAGCCTGTTCAGGAAATAAACTTAAGTAAACTAGCAAACACACTAGCAAAAAAACAATAAAAACTGAACTAAAATTGGTGAAGTCCAAATGAAAAATTAAATTAAATTAAATTAACTAACTAACTAACTAAGTTAAATAACTAACTAACTAACCCTAACCCCTAACCCATTGATGGTGAATTTCCAGAAAAAGCAATCAGCATGACAGCAGCCAGCCACTATGAAACAGCAGTATAGGAATAAAAGAAGCACTTTTTAAAACCAACTGTACATCCAGCACACGGTCATTTCCATAACTCCAAGGATGCTTCATATTCATTCAACCAAAAGCTACACTACGCAATTTTAATATTCAGATTAATATTTTTTCTGACGACCTTGAGTCATTTCAAATCTTCCTTTGAAACTGCTGACTGACGTGTTTATCCGTAACACTTTGATAAACAGCAGTTGTGCAAAGTACAAACATTTTTGTGGTCAATACTTGAGGGGGCCGTGTTTTTTCAATTACCTTTTTTCATAAATGTTTTGTATATTTGAAAACAATTATACTTTTTAGCACTTTTTCCTCCACTATAATTATTTGAAAACTTTAGTTACTGGTTAGATTAAATAAGTGTTCCTTCAGCGTTATGATGTTACAGTACGAGGGCCACTACGAACATTCTAATTTGAGATTAAAATGCCGTCGTTTGTGTTGATTGATGTGCTTTTCTATTTTAGTTTGAGCATTAAAAGTGTTTGCTGTGATTCGGTTGAGGATTAGCGTTTATATTCCAGTTAAGATGTAAAGGCTTATTTGTTCTTCAAACAGAAACGTCATTAACTCAGGCAAGAGTTGTTTTTGCATCACTTAGTTTTCAACACCATTGCTGGTAGTGTGTTAAAGTTTGTGGTGTAGTGTTTTGTTATTTATTGGCCAAGGTCTTGTGAGACACACTCTGTTTACAGCTGTGTTTAGAATAAGTAATACTTTTGAAGTGTTATCCCAGAATCTAACACAATGAATGTTTCAAAGAATGTTTGTTTACTTATATTTGCAGTGGTTCCCAAACATTTTAGCTCAACACCCAAAAGAGAAACCCAAACTAGTGAACATAGCAGATCTACAAGCTCTACAGCAGGGATGTCGAACTCATTTTGGGGTGCGGGCACATTGGTCAAAAGGTGACTTGATGTGGGCCGCAACCAGTTGCGGACGCGCATGCGCGCTCACACACATTCAGTTATACAACATAGTTTTTCAGTCTATTGTCTCAGTCACTGCCACAGTGCCACTAACTACAGTATATCACTTTTTAAAATATATATTATGAAGAAGAATAGCTACTTTAATTATTGACATTAAAAACAAACAATCAAATTTGTAAGGAGCCCCAATAACCATTTTAAGTAGAACTAGAACTAGCTCCTCGGAGCACAGGTCTCCGCCAGGTCAGGTAGGTTATTGTGGCCTCCTGGTGGCGCTATAATAAGCCAATGTGAAAAGGGGCGGCATTTCTTCTTAGGCCTTGCACGGTAATCGGACACTGCATTCATGATTTGAGGCATTTTGTTCCAAAAATATTTTCAAAATATTTTCACAGTATTAGAGAACTTTAAAGCCAACTGGAGAATGGCAGATTCATTCTTTCCCATTGCAGTTCTCAGGTGATCTCTGTGAAATTGTGTGGTTTCGGTAAGAACACACGCAGTTCCACAATCGATTCTTGGTTCTTAACGCGACATTCAATTTCATTCGACTACGATCAAGGAAACCTGTAATGCAACGGCAGACATTATTATATTCAACATGGTTCTTGGTATTAGACGGGGATTTTAATCCTGTAAGACCGGGAACACATCTGTGTCATTTTAAGATTTCTTTGGCTATTCAAAAATAGCAGATTTACAAGCTCATAGCGCAGCACATGAGCTTGTAGATATGCTTATTTTTTTTATTGTTTGAAAATGTGCAAATCTTTGACTATAATGTTTTAAAGCGAACATTTTTAACTCTGATCTGTGCTTCTGGGATACTTATTTTGAAGCCCCCAAGAACCAAAGATTTTAGTTTTAAAAAATTGCTTTAAAAATATATTGAAAGAGTTGCACACATTTTCACGATTTTTCAAAAACAGCAGATCTACAAGTATGAGCTTGTATATCTGCTATTTTTGAATATCCAAAGTAAAAAGTAACAGTTTAAGTGGTTACACAGATGCGTTCCCGTTTTGAATGGGTTAAGAAAATACTACCTGACTGTGTTTCTGAGTTAGTTAGCTGCCTATTTGATCCTTTTTGGTATCGTCTGTTCTCAGTGCATGTGTCAGAGGCACCTGAATATTCAAATGACAATATTCATATTCAAATGTTCATGCATATAAGCATACAGGGCTCTAGGGCGGTGCAGGGGTAAAGTACCTGAGTGTCCACAAATACATGGGTACTATTCACCTGTTTCCTAGGCTGTGTGTTTTCCACTTCCTGTCAATTTGATCCAATGAAATCCAATGAAACTGGTCAGATGACCAATGATATCCAATGAAATCGACAGGAAGTGGAAAACACACAGCCTAGGAAACAGGTGAATACTGTTTGAACCCACCGCGGTGCATCCGGCTATAGGACGAGCGTCTACACCATAGACTGTCAAAAAGAAATGGACAAAGTGACGCCCGTAGACTCTACAGACCGTAAATGAAGCCTATTTATCAGCGATTTCAAATCCGCCATCTTTCTATATCCCGTCCGAATACGCAAATAAGAAACCGGAAATGAATGAATGCTATTGGTTGGGACCAGAGCGGGGGGTGAGGAATGAATGCTATTGGCTGTGTAGTGTCGTGGAATTCTGGATCAATCGGCAAGCGATGAGGCACATAAGTGTCGAGACAATATTCTAGGTGGAGGTGGTTATGCTTTATGTTACATGATATCATGGTCAGAAGTACATTAACCCTCTAGAACCTGAACTATGAAGGAAAGGTCAGAAAATTCAATTTTTTTGAAAAGGGACACTTTATTGGGTCCTAAAACATTTTTGATTTTGTTTTATTTTTTTTAACATTCCTTTGTATCATTTATTTGTTGTATCATATTTGATACAAGGGGTATTAAAAGGGGTATTTCAAGTCGGTTTTACTGCCTCCCCCTGGCCAGCCGGGGCGCCTGATGGAGGGGAAAGGAACTGGTTGGAATAACGTGTTCCTTCCACGTGCTACGTCCTACCAGGGAAACTCTCCCCTGTCAGGTGATAAGAAGGTCAGTTGGCTCTCATGCATTGAAGGAGGCATGAGCTCGGCCCTGGCCTCCCTAGGTTGGCAGAGGGAGTGTAGTTCCCAGGATTACATAGAGATTGGCACTGGGTGTAAAAAATAGGGTTACAAAATCGTGGGATAACATTTTGAAACAAAAAAAAAATATCTAGTCGGTTTTAACATTACAAAAAAAAATCTTTTAGACCTGTAGTATCAAATATGATACAAATCGTAAAGGACTATAGACCTGTAGTATCAAATATGATACAAACACTTTTGACATCATAAAAAACAAACTCAAATGCTAAATTTTGAGAGCTCTTAAGTGCATTCAAGTTATCCAACACTTATTTCAAAATATTAGTAAAGATATACTAGGAAAACGTACCCGAACTGCTTAAAAAATAATTGTTTGTTAGTAGTGCATCAACCTCTCCTGTTTAGTTGATGGCAGCCATTTTGGGTCAGACCACCTGAGGCTCTGTAACTACCTGCAGTGCAAATGGTATGGTCCAGGGGGAAGTGGGGATGTGTCAGATATGATACAACAGGTTCTTGGTCCAAGTATTGATTACACTGATTTATTAAAAAATCTGTGTAATGTGTGTATCATATATGATACGTTTGGTGACATAGGGTTAACACTCATGTCAGTGGTACGGTAGTTCTGCCAAGAGCTCAGGGCAGAGATCATAGTTATACTGTAGCTGCTTCAAGGACAAACTGAACCATAACAAGATAGGCTGTACCAAAACAATAGCTAATTCAGATTACTACCACGCTAATAACAAAAAGGAATTTGACGCTGTTTTTAAGAGATTGTAGGATTTGAAGATCGAAAAACAACAGAAAAAGAAAACACAGCTCACGGTAACTAAAGCTCCACTGGCTAAGAGAAACGATCCACTAGCTGTGGATCGTAAAAACTATTAAACAATTAAAAGAACGCTTTTTGAAACGCTTCCGTCTTCCAAATGGAATTCTGGGTAACGCAGGAATAAACAAACGACCTGCAGTGACGATAATGACCAGCAGAGGCTGCTAAAAATCGTTATTTGTGGACCTGTATTGTATTACTTTAATAACACGGGCTAGGAAGGTTGGACGGCGACAAACTAGATACCTGAGGAAAGTCCACTTTGAGCTGCATCCAACACATCCTGCATCCAGCACATCCTGCATCCAGCACATGGTAGGGCAAAGCCTTACCATTAGGCCGCTAGGGGCAGTTTACATTTTTTGGGGAGTGTAATAGATTTTTCATAATTATTTTTCTAGTCTGGAGAGGGCACTTTTTTACCAACGGACACGAGCCCCCTTTCATGTCTATGTGTGCACGTGCCTGTAGGACGGAGTTGCTATACATGTACGTCCTCACGGTGGGGGCTCCTCACTAGTCAGGCGAGCCAGATACCGTATACCACCGCCGTGGCGACACAGAATCGTGACGAATAACCAGTATTGCAACATGAATCGACTAACTATAAAACATTCAGCAAGGACGGTTCTCCATAAACAATCCCCACAGTCTGCTAGACCATTGGTTCTCAAAGTGGGGTCCGGGGACCCCAGGGGTCCTTGAGGGAGTCCCAGGGGGTCCCCAGCTAAATGATAGTTAGGAACCAAATGGACCCTTATGGGTCTGTAACTCTGAGAGTGTACAAATTTGCACACTCTCAGAGTTAAAATAACATTGATTTTTCAATAGAAATTGGGGTCCCAGAGATATAAATGCCATTAAATGGGGGTCCGTAGCCTAATGATGCATGTCAAACTGGGGGTCCTTGAAATTAAAATGGTTGAGAATTACTGCTAGAGCCGTACAAATCTTCTCTTATGGGGGTCCTTGGCATATCTTTTCAAATGGGGGTCCGCGGGCTAAATAAGTGACAATTTGGGGGTCCTTGACATGAAAAAGTTTGAGAACCACAGTCTGCAAGACAGCCCCGTTTTCCAGTCCAATACGTGACGTAGGCCACACAAAGTAGTTTAACCCTTTCAAACCGGGGGAACGTATCTCTAGCATTTTAGATTTATTTGGCTATTCAAAAATAGCAGATCTACAAGCTCATAGCGCGGCACAGAGCTATTTTTGAAAAAAAAATAAAATAATGAGTGCAAATCCTTGAATATATATTTATTTTTTAAAGCAAACATTTGTAAAATATTTGGTTCCAGGGACTTCCAGAAGCAAAGATTTGAGTTACAAACGTTCGCTTTGAAAATAATATTTTCAAAGCGAACGTTTGTAACTCAAGTATATTGAGTATATATACTCAAAGATTTGCACACATTTTCAAGATTTTTTCAAATATAGCAGATCTACAAGCTTGTAGATCTGCTATTTTTTTTACAGTAAAATATATATATATATTCAAAGATTTGCACGAATCTTCACGATAAAAATAAATAAATAGCCAATATACAAGCTCATAGCGCGGCACTCAGTGCCGTGCTATGAGCTTGTAGATCTGCTATTTTTGAATAGCCCAAAGTATAAAATAAAGGTTATATACAGCTCAAATCTAAAATGACACAGAGATGCGTTCCCGGTCTTAATGGTTTAAAGCCTTTTCTCTGATCCTGCTGGCCTTATACATTTATGCAACGATCAATTATGAGTGTGTTTATGTGAATGACAAGGGGGGGGGGTGGGGGGGGGGTGGGGGGGGGGTGGGGGGAGGGGCGTTCTGTTCCTCTGGGGAGCTGTCTGTGCACAGTGACTCCTTACTAATAGTGCTGATCGCTGTGTTTATGTGTGCCAGACGGCCGTCCCACTGCAGGAGCCTCCTGGCAAACCCACAGACCCACAAACCCACAAACCCACAGACCCACAAACCCACAAACCCACAGACCCACAAACCCACAGACCCACAAACATGAACCTCCAGCTGAAACTTCAGGTTTGATGCGACCATCAACCCTCCTCCCACTCACTTAGATCAGTGATTTGGGACCCCCAGGGGAAAAAGAAAATAGACGATCTACATTGTAGTTATTTTTGTTAACCCGGAACGCATCTGTATAACCACCATTATCCTATACTTTGGCTATTCAAAAACAGCAGACATACAAACTCATACCGCGGCAGATCTGCTTTTGAAAAATCTAGAAAATGTGTGCAAATCTTTGAATATCTCTTTTTTCAAAGCGAACATTTTTAACTCAAATATTTGCTTCTGGGGGATCCGTGGAACAAAATAGTTTGAGATGGGGAGGTCTGCGGCCAAATACGTATCATCTTGGGGGGTCCTTGACAGAAGTGTGTCCAGTGCAGTTTTCACAGTGAAGCCATGTTTTTGTTGAGTTGTCAGGATTTGCCACAGCAAACTGTAATCCTCCTCCTGACACAGAACAAACCAGAGCTTCTCTGTGACGTGATCGCTGTGACTCTCACCGCTTATAATCTCTGCTGTGACCGACACGATTCCACTGGTGGAAGAAGAAGACGAAGGAGTACTCTAGCAATATCACAATACATCGTTGGATGTCAGGTGGAAACCTCATATGTCCAAAGCTGTTACTTTCCAAGATTCAAATAAAAAAATAGCAAAAGTAGCAGATCTACAAGCTCGAATGTAGATCTGCTACTTTTGATGCTTTTGTGTGACGCTGTAGTGTGATCGAGTAAGGCGTTAATTTGCGGGAAAACTGAAAAAGTTAAAGTATTGGAGATAAGAGGTTTCTGCCCGACAGCAGTGTTATGGATTTGGCTTTTCCTTGTGGATCCACCATGTTGATGTGGATTGTACTTGTGAAAGATATACCGGCCCCTTGTGGACCAAGTGGTTGAACCTATTGTCTTATTTTTCCTAAATTTCTCACAACTTTGTTCAACTTCATTGTGATTCTTACCTACTCCTCACCACTTCTATCTGGAGGAGAGGAGAGGAGAGGAGAGGAGAGGAGAGGAGAGGAGAGGAGAGGAGAGGAGAGGAGAGGAGAGGAGAGGAGAGGAGAGCATGAATGCATGGGTGAATGCAACAGTACTTGAGTAAATGTACTTAAGTAAGAGAGGAGAGGAGAGGAGAGGAGAGGAGAGGAGAGGAGAGGAGAGGAGAGGAGAGGAGAGGAGAGGAGAGGAGAGGAGAGGAGAGGAGAGGAGACAGAGCATGGGTGAATGCAAAAAGCCATGAACTAGCTAGACTCCAAATCAATCATTTCCTCAATAATAAACATCCTATTCACAGCAGCGTTCCCCCCGGGCAGGGATCAAATATTAATACCATCGGAAAAAAGAAGTTGTACATTTTGTCTGTATGAGCCACAGAACACCGATTTGAAAAGCAACTTCAAAGTGGAGCGGAAACACTCAGACCCATAATAATCAGGGAGAACTGCAAGTTTCTGAGAAAAGTGGATTATGAGCATTACCCCAGTAAAGGAGATAGATAGATAGATAGATAGATAGATAGATAGATAGATAGATAGATAGATAGATAGATAGATAGATAGATAGATAGATAGATAGATAGATAGATAGATAGATAGATAGATAGATAGATAGATAGATAGATAGATAGATCAAATGTGCTTCCTATACAAACCCATTGTAACTCAATTTTTGCCATGTTAGACTAATTGAAAACACCCGTCCTTGGTTCTGATGACTCATATTGTCTGTTTTTTCAACAACAACAAAATCATTATAAAATAAAATACATTTGAAAAGTAATCGAAAAAACACGGTCCCTCACAAATTAAAAGGACAATATCAGTCACCAGAACCAAGGATGAGTGTTTTAAATGAGTCTAACATGGTTAAAATGGAGTTTGAAGTTACAATGGGTTTGTATAAGAATGTGTCTGATAAAATGAATATCAAATCTCTAAATACTGAATCAAGCTACTTAAAAACTGTCTGGGATGTTCATAAAAGCATGAGTAAAATGACCCCAAACATGTTTGAAAGTGAAATATCCCTTTAAACTTTCCCAAAGAGAAGAAATATGAATAAAAGGTATGCTTGGAAATTGGTCTGAAAATTTCGTAAAGTATATGCGATTTGAACATGCACGGTACATCATTATTAGATCTACATTTACCCTTCAACTTCTTGTTTATGCCCAAAATGACTGGCTATCCCCACGGGGCGTGTAGCAATTTGTGGCAATTGTTGAAATAGCTAGGCCTGAAATGTTCAAGCAAATGCATTTATATTTATAAAGCACACATTTATTCTAAAGTAGACAATTTAACCTAGAGGTGCCCAGGGACTTATCAGGAGCCCACTCTTGTGGTTACAGTTCTACTTTGTGGCATTATTTGCTACTTTTACACAAGTATAACATCAGAGTAGTTATTCCGGGCAGTGATGAATAAGCACAGTGATTATGTTGATTGAAAGGTTCCAGGCTGCAGATGAAGGCAGATGACTGACTGTGTCATGAGCAGTGGTGTAAAGTAACTAAGTACATGTACTCAAGTACTGTACTGTACTTAAGTAAAATGTTGAGGTATTTTTTACTTTACTGGAGTATTTCCAATTGTATATATTTTTACTTCTACTCCACTGTATCTCAGAGGTAAATATTGAACTTTTTACTCCACTATAATTATTTGACAACTTTAGTTACTAGTTACTTTGAGCTTGTAGATCGGCTATTTTCAAAGGATTTTTATACGTTTTTTGCATTTGACATCTTGTGAAATGGGACATTCTGCATAATGAGTACTTCTACTTGGTACTTTAACCCATTTAGACCTGAGGCCGATTCTAAAAACGCCTTCTAAATCCTTTCTGAAAAACTTAAAATATCTATTCAAAAATTGCAACAAATGTATGTTGCTATATACTGTACAGACAAGAACCCCAAAAGGGGTTACCGTCCAAAAAGGTATAGTTACACATAGGTATAGGTATAGTTACTTAACCCCAAATGTTACTTTTAGTACTTTAAGTACATTTTGATGCTGATACTTCTGTACTTTTACTCGCGTACATTTTGAATACCCGCCTTTTACTTGTAACAGACTATTTCGACAATAGGGTATTGACACTTTTACTTGAGTAAAACATGTGAGTACTTCTTCCATCACTGCTTCTTACATAGCTACTGTAAGTATAATAACATCAGAGTAGTTATTCCCGGCAGTGATACATAAGCACAGTGATTATGTTGTGTGAAAGGTTCCAGGCTGCAGATGACTGAGTGATCCATGCTGTGCTCTGTTGGACTCACAGTAATCCTCCTCTACACTTTCCCTGCTGCAAAGGTCCTTCACACTGCACAGCCGGCCTGTCAAAGCTGCTTAGCCCAGACAACTGCATTTCCTCTCTGTCTGTCAGCCACAAAACCTTAGTATCTTCACCACGTTTCAAAAAAATGTTTAAAGGGCTAGACCACTGTGGGTTGTGTAATTATCTTGCCTGGATACAACTCCAAAAGGTGGGCAAGAAATCTAAAATAACTGCTCCATTGACTAGATGGACTAGATTAGATTCTTCGCCTATAATGGCAAACCCAAAACAGGGATGCCATGTTCAAAGTGGTTAAAAATCAGGACACATCGACCCGGTATAATGTTCTATACCGGAGTTATAAAATAAATAAAAGTCAAATAATGACATATGGACCAAACTAATATATCAGTCAGGCTCTAGTAGCTGCGGTAGCATTGGTCAACATTTTGTGGGCAGCAGCAGCAGCTGTTAGTATTCAAAGTTTTGACCCGAGGAATGCATTCATGCATTTTGTAATGTTCTGCTCACCTAACCCTCTGTCTCCTTCAAAATGCCCAACAGGCACTAGCTTATTACTACTTTTCATGTTAGTTTGAAAAAAGTTTTCAAAATGTGTCAAAATATTATTTTTTCGAAATAGCCGACCTACAAGCTGAGCTGACAACATGTTGCAAAGTCGTGAGCTTGTAGATTGGCTATTTTTCTCTCTGCATGGCGACTCGCTCCCCTAATGGCTCGCTTGGCCGGTGCCTCTTGTGGCTCAAGTCCGCTTCAGACGGCGCGCCTCTGTCTGAAGTTTTTGCCTAACTAGTTCCTAACTTCATATCAGTACTGAGCGTTCCGCTGTGTCTGACCAGGTTGTTGTACCGAGCGTTCCGGTTACCCCTTCCAGCACTGCATGCTAGTCAGTGTTGATTTTGACAGCAAATTTGTATTTAGTTTTAGTTATA
Organism: Gymnoscopelus braueri; assembly: GCF_963280865.1. Taxonomy (NCBI): domain Eukaryota; kingdom Metazoa; phylum Chordata; class Actinopteri; order Myctophiformes; family Myctophidae; genus Gymnoscopelus; species Gymnoscopelus braueri. Next base: position 6,072,039 of record NC_137603.1, on the reverse strand, counting down.
GTCTATTGAATAAAATTCCACTTAGTTGTATTCATATTTTAGTCTTCTGTTTATTTTTAGTCTAGTTTTAGTCGACTAAATATCATAAGATATTAGTCGACTAAATCTACAGTTGATTTAGTCGACTAAAATGTATGTTGGCGGTGCCTTGATGGCGTTGTGATGCCTGCTTTTACACTTGGCTGCATGCTGAAAATAGCAGATCTACAAGCTCACAACGCGCCACAACGCGACGCGTTGTGAGCTTGTATATACTGTAGATCTGCTATTTTCAGTGCGCAACACCGGAGTGCTACCAAACATAAAATGACTTTTAGTTCTACTGGATCTCTTCTCCACTAGTCTCTCACTAACATTTTAGTCTAGTTTTTATTTGTTGACAAAATTGGCAATATATTTAGTCTTAGTCATCACAGCTTAGTTCTTATTTAGTTTTTCGTCAGTGAAAAAAGGTAGGATACAATTGTTTCTCGTCATAGTTTTAGTCGACGGAATCAACACTGGTTGCCAGTCATACAACCGTCTCATCTCAGTGAGAGAACAGACAGTGATCCTGATCAACTGTTTTTCTTTCATGTTCCAGCCTGTTTGATCCAGGAGCACCGATACTTATATAACTACTTTGTAACCACTTTTCTCTCCTGTGAGCACCTGGTTGTCTTGTTTTCTCCATCTCATCTATTAGTGTTCGTGGAACTTACATTGTGTGAGGCTATAGATACCATTAACCAAATGTTGGTTCCCAAACAATGGGCTGGGACCCAATTTGGGGCCACATAACCATTTTTATGGGTCGTGAGTAAATATCCCCTTTCCTAATGAAACATGTTTAATTATTATTGCAAAAGATTTTCAAAATGAAAAAGATTTTTTTCAGACAGAACAAACAAATCATTCATAAAAAAAGAAATCATAGCAGATCTATAAGAATAGAAAATAGTAAATCTATAAACTCACAATCAGCTATTTTCACAGTTTTTGAAATAGGCGTTAAGTTGTTAATTCATAATGTATTTGTGTAGGTTTGGGTTCCGAGGAGACACCAAATGTCTCTGCTGAAAAGTCTGAGGACCCCTGATTTAAACCCTATATAATACTTCATTGACTGGGGTCCCTCACGGGTCTGACCCATACCTTTTCTTTCCCCTATACACTTAATGTGTTAGGCTTCATGTGGTTCAACGTATAACCTAACATTATAGCTGCATTGGTCAACATTTTCTTAAGAACTTCAAAGTATACTAATTTATGTTAGTTCCTCTGATCCAGGCCGCAAAACAATCGATTGATTCACCATTAAAATAAACATACTCTGAAAATGCATGTGACCCACCCATCAAGATCCAAAAAAGGTTGAGAACCGCTAGTCTATAGCGACCATGGGCAGCATACGGCCTGAGGGCCAGACCTGGCCCCTGGACCATCACAATCCGGCAAACTCATGCCATCCTCAAAGGAAATCAACCCCCCCCCCCCCCCCCCAACCAATCGAAATTATAAAAAGGCAGCAGATTTTTAAGCAAAATAATGTATAACTCAACTCCAAGTATATGTATGTACAATTTGAGTCCATAGAGTACCTGCATTCCACTGAAGCAGGCGGCTGAATGGAGCCTGTACTCTAAATATCAAATGTTTATACTTGTGAAACAGTCTGCACTTGAGTGCATGATTATCTAACATAACGCCACGGTGTGTCATCTGTATGAAGTGGTGCATCAGACAACTGACAACAGCACATAAATAGACTAATGTAAACGGTTGATAACGCCATCGAGGTGGATTGTTTTATGTAAGCAAGCTTTCCATCGTTTCAACATACAGCTGTAAAAAATAAAGAAGAAAAAAATCATAATAATAAAAAGTCAGCATTTCGCGTCCACCAAATTCATGCAGTTTTAATATCTTCTCTGTCGGGTGGAAACCTCATAATTGTATTAATTAATATAATATTATGTCCAAAACTGTTCACTTTTCAGGATTCAAAAATCAAAATAGATCGACAAGCTCAAGTCGTGCTCGACAAGCTCAAAACGCGCCGCTTCGCGTCACGTTTCGCGTCACGTTTCGAGCTTGTAGATCTGCTATTTTTGATACTTCGTGAAGCACTAGTATGATTAATTTACGGAAAAACGCAAAAAGTTAAAATACGGAGATGGTATGTTTCTGCCCGACAGTATCGATATAATTCAGCACTATGTTTCGGCCCTTCGCAATTTTTTATCGGAGTCAGTATTATTATGCAGTGGTGTAAAGTAACTGAGTACATTTACTGAAGTACTGTACTTAGGTACTTTTACTTTACTGGAGTATTTCCAATTATCCGTACTTTTACTTCTACTCCACTACATCTCAGAGGCAAATATTGTACTTTTACTCCACTACAATTATTTGAAAACTTACTTGTTTTATAATGTTATTACATTATAAAAAATACATTAACCATGTTAGCCCTATTTTATACCTAGGCTATTTGAAAATAGCCGATCTACAAGCTCGCATCGCGACGCGTTGTGAGCTTGTAGATCTGCCATTCTCAGTACTTTTACTTTTGGTACTTTAAGTACATTTTGATACCAATACTTTTGTGCTTTCACTCAAGTACATTTTCAATTCTGGACTTTTACTTGTAACGGAGTACTTCTGCATTGCAGTATTGATACTTTTACTTAAGTAAAACATTTGAGTACTTTTTACACCACTTATGGCCGTCTGGAAAAAAAAAAGATGCTGCCCAGTGCCCAGCCCTGCTCTCCATCCAGCCTGTTTGTGACCCGAGGAATGCATTCATGCATTTAGTAATGTCCAGCTCACTCTCCCCTCTCTGTCTCGCTCAAAATGCCCAACAGGCAACAGTGACCCGACCGCTGAACAGTGTCTCATGATGCCTCTTCACTCTTTCTTCACTGTTTCTCTGCCTTTGTAGCAGGATGGATGAAAAAAGAAAAAAGAGAAAAAACGCTGAGAAGTGATGGTCCTCCTGCCTTAATGGTCTCTCAGTACCTCCACCTCATGAGCTATTTGAAATTCTAATGTTTACCATCCCCTCCGCCTCCAGAGTCACAGAATAGAGCCGCAACTTCTTGACAAAGTCATTCCATAATTCATAACGTCTCTCCTCCTCTCTCTCCACCAATGTCCAGCCATTCTGCCATAAATAAAGCACCAGATTTTCATCTCTGTGTGTGATATGATAAATAACCTTTAATCTGTTACGACCGGTAACTCATCTGTGTCATTTTGAGATATATTTGGCTATTCAAAAAAATAGCAGATATACAAGATATACAAGATCTTGTAGATCTGCTATTTTCGTGAAAATGTGTGCATATCTTTGAATATATATATTTTTAAAGCGAACATTTGTAACTCAAAGTTTTGCTTCTGGGGATTAATGTCTTCTAAATCCTAACAGTTAAAGATAAACTAATAATTATGTTGCTATAATATCAGTGGTTCTCAAACTTTTTTCATGTCAAGGACCCCCAAAATTATATGCATTTGTCCACAGACCCCCAACTCAAAATATTGTGTTCCAGGGACCCCCAGAAGCAAAGATTTGGGTTAAAAATGTATATTATATTGAAAGATTTGCACACATTTTCACAATTTTATATTTACAAATAGCAGATCTACAAGCTCATAGCGCGGCACTCGGTGCCGCGCTATGAGCTTGTATATCTGCTATGTTTGAATAAGAAATCAAAAATGACACAGACGTGTTCCCTGTCTTAAAGGGTTAAACAATGCGATATCTTGCCCACAAGAAAGATAGATGCAGAGAAGAAGAATAACCATTTGAGCATAAATAACCTATTTACATTCCCACACATTATTATGGTATATTATACCATTACCATACATACCAATGCTGTCAGGAGGAAACCTTGTATGTTCTAGACCGTTACTTTTCCGGAAAGGAGAAAAAAAAAACAGAATCTCCAATGGATCCAACGTAGTTATTATTATTTTAGTTGTGAATGCATTTCATTGGTTCAACATAAATAAACTCCACACATACACTCAACGACTTTCAACCCGACCTCCTGATGGTGGGCATGTCATTATATAGGGCCCTATCTTGGGCCCATTATCCCTACACGTATTAGCCATTATTTGACTATTTTTAAAAACATTTTCAAATAGTTCAACTAGCCAATCTATGTCGACACGTCGTGAGCTTGTAGATTGGCTATTTGAACTATTTCAAAAAGTTTTTTTTTAAATAGTAAAAAAAAATTGGCTGATACGTTTAGGGATAATGGGTAAGGCGATGCCCAAGATAAGGCCCTATAGGGAAAATTATACATGTTTGAAAATGTAAAAAAAAAAAAAAAAAAAAGTACCGGAAATTTGCCGATCTACAAGCTCACAACTCTACTTTTGCATGACACTGTGCAAAAAAGAAAAACACGTTAAAAAGTTGAAATATGGAGATACAAGGTTTCAGTGGTGTAAAGTAACTAAGTACATTTACTCAAGTACTGTACTTAAGTAAAATGTTGAGGTATTTTTACTTCCTTTGCAGATATAAATTATTATATTGTAAAGCTATACATTAACCACTTTAGCTCTATTTTATACAGGCTATTTGAAAATAGCAGATCTACAAGCTCACAACGCGTTGCGATGCGACGCGTTGCGAGCTTGTAGATCTGCTTCTGTGTACTTTTACTTTTGGTACTTTAAGTATATTTTGATACCGATACTTTTGTACTTTTACTCAAGTAACATTTTTGAACACAGGGCCTTTTGTGGTGTTGATACTTTTACTTAAGTAAAATATCGGAGTACTTTTTCCACCACTGCAAGGTTTTTTTGCCTAACAGCAACGCTGCATTATACTGAGCTACTTTGTCTGTATGATAATAAAGCCCCCCCCCCCCTCCCCCAGGCGAGGCAGGGCAGCCATTGGAAGTCCAACGTGTCCTTGTCTGAGAAACCACAGCCAGTGAGGGTCGTGTCCCATTAATCACACACTGATTATAGTATTGATCTGACACAACATGTGTTGTATAGGACATTGGTTCTCAAAGTGGGGTCTCAAAGTGGGTCCCCCCCCCTCAGGGGTCCTTGGGGGGTCCCCTGCAGCGAAATTAGTCAATATAGCAGTCACACTCATTTTCACCACTTTAACCATAAAAGCTTTACTCAAAAGCTTTACTCATAAAAATAGTTACTCATAATTATAGATTGGATTATCAGTCGCATTTTTTAAATAAAATGTTTCCGGCAAGGAAACAGCCCCAAATTCCACATTTAACATTTCGGATTAAATCCCTCAATTTTAAACCTGTATATACTTTGGCTATTTAAAAATAGCAGATATACAAGCTCCGAGTGCCGCGCTATGAGCTTGTATATCTGAATTTTTTTGGAAAAATCTTGAAAATCTGTACAAATCTTTGAATATATATATTTGTTTTTAAAGTGAACATTTGTAACTCAAATGTTTGCTTCTGGGGGGTCCCTGGAATAAAATATTTTGAGATGGGGTTCCGCGGCCAATTATATTATCATTTTAACGGTCCTTGACATGAAAAAGAACCAGTTGAAAGGCCTCACCACCACACTGGAAACATATACTGTATAATATAGGTCACTGCTTTGTTTACGTGATTTAGAGCGAACATGCTTTCTAACGCCACGAACATAAACAGTGTTTATTATAAACCATTCAATCCGGGAACGACCTCTGTGTCATTTTAAGATGTCTTTGGCTATTCAAAAATAGCAAATCTACAAGCTCATTATCGTACACGTTGTGAGCTTGTAGATCAACTATTTGAACGTGTTTTTCAAAATAGTAATAAAATGGCCAAAAGGGCCTGACTGCCACTGCACAGCATTCTGTAATACCCTCCCTCTCTAACCATTCAATCCAGGAAAGCATCTGTGTCATTTTAGATTTCTTTGGCTATTCAAAAATAGCAGATAATGTAGATCTGCCATTTTTGAAAAAGAAAATCGTGAAAATGTGTGCAAATCTTTGAATATATATATACATTTTTAACTCAAATCTTTTCTTCTGGGGGTCCCTGGAACAATGAGGCGCAGTTTACGGAGCTAGTTCAGGCCAGGCAACTCAAGGGATTGGGGCAACCGATCAGGTGACTAGTCACATGCACTTTCCTCCTGATCGGGTGGTTATAGGTACTGCGTTGTTACCTGCTCACTCTGGCTGCCCTGTCTTGCTGAGCTGACGTGTGTCGCTACTACAGCTGCTGCTGCTGTTTGCTGAGATCCTGCTACCGCGTTCGCTGCTTACCTGCTGCTGCCCATGAAGTCATATAAACTCATCTCCTGGTCGTTCGTACTCCTCGCCATGTCCTCCTCCTCTAGTTCCCGGCTGGTAGTCCAAAAACAGCTGGGTACCTACGTATGCTGCTGTCCATGAATAGTCTCATATTGTTCTCGTAGGTGGTCATTCGGCGTCGTTGTTTCTTGGTTGATGGTTGTAATCATAGCTACTCAGCTGTGTGCTACTGGTTCTAATCGTGGTATTACTTTCTTTACTTAAGTAAAAAAAAAAAAAAAAAAACTAAATTAAATTATGGCTAAATCGCTTGCTAAACGCTCAGCTCAAAAGCAGTAGCGTTCGTCATTGATCGATATCAGTATGGTCAACTAGAGAGTGTAGAAATAGAGTAATGACACGCTTGATTCCGCCGCAAAACGGGCTATAGTTCCAAACATTGGGACCGCCTCATTGAGTTAAACGGAGCACTTCCGCATTCCGGGCTATAGTTCCAAACATTGGGACTGCCTCATTGAGTTAGACGGAGCACTTCCGCATTCCGTTCTTACAATGGGAGTCGACGCTAGTGTCAGAACTCTCTCTATGGCACTGGGTTGACGGTAATTCACCAACAGTGTTGCTTAAGTTGCTATGTTTTCTTATCGTAAGCAACGATGGGCTTGGGGTTCTTTATGGTCCCCAGTTTAGCGTGTATTTGTGCAAAGTAGTTCACTTTATCTCAAGATTGGGTTTCTAGACTGGTTGCTTGCTTCTCTCTCAAGAGATGACGTCACCGATCTATCGTTCACAGAGGAACGGATCCGCGCTGATATGGCTGGTAAGTGCTACTGCCTTGGTAGAGAGAGGGCATGGCTTCACTTTGTGATTTGCTTTGCTTGTTCTGGCTCTATGTTCAGATTAATATCTTTATGTACTGGTTAAAACACGGATATGCTCAGTTGGCTGCATCTTGCTTAATTTATAGTTTAATGTATCATGGTAGTTCTGTGGCTTTAGACGGTTCTCTTATTCTGAAGAGCTCGTCCACCGGATGTTGTTTGAGGCTTATAGTTGATGACCGAACACTTCTCTAATCTCTACCCATGAGAAGGAGAGATGGGAAGCTAACTCGTGAGTAGCGTTCAAGAAGTAGTTGTTAATGCTGCTAGAATTCATTGAAATTGATTTAGCATTTATCTATAGGAGGTTTCGTTTTGGCGTAGGGCTGGAACGGATGAACTATTACGTTATGGGATAAAGGGATAAGTTTTGTTCCGTAGTCATGCTGTCTGACTCTATGATTGGTTGACTTTTCTGGTGTAACCTGGGAATTGTAGTCTTGCTCAAGCCTCCGGCGTCAGATCAGTGGTTATGATACAGGCAGAGAGATTTTATTCACGTGCCAATCGTGGCATAAGCTATATTTATTATTTTATGTAGTCTGCGTGGTAAAATAAATTTCAATCAGGCTGGATGGCATAAGATGTTGTTAAGTAATCTCAGTAAGCCACAGCAACTAAAGCATTATATTGATAAAATTATTATACGTTATGAACTTGCTTGTGACGTGCAAATATGAGTTAAACAGCAATAATACTAAGTATCACAGCGTAGGATTAATAAATGTGCAAGTCTAGTTGGTGTTAAATATCATAGGTTACGGGTCCGTTCGGATTCCAATCATCATTTAGCAGTATCTTTATCAGAAGGCTGCGAGCATGTTGTAAGGATGTGCATAGATCATTCTATGCTTAAAGCAGTCTGTAGTTGTGCAGACTGGCATTATATCGCGTTAATTTTATTTATGGTGCTGATGGTGGCTATAGTTTATCTCTCGTGTAGCTATGTCTGGCATCTATTTGCAGAGTAGGAAAATGGCACCAGACGTTGTCAATTCATGTAGCAGTTCAATTGCTCTAATATGTGGTGGAGGTAAAGTAGGCCGTTCATATTACGATGAAATAAACAAATGAACTTGCAGTGCAGATTAGGCGTTATTGGTTGCATTCTATCGTTGCTTATGCTCTTGTATTGCTAAATTACACTTGTTAAGGATCAGGATGAGCTAAAGGGATTCTCATTTTGCTGCATACACTTGGATAAGAGATGGTAGAGACGTTGTAGCACAGGCTAACACAGTACGTTTGCTTCTTTGTGGAAGCTTTAGATTGTCGTAGCACAGGTTAGCACAGTATGTTTGCTTATGTGGAAGCTTTAGATTGTTTGTAGCACAGGCTAGCTCAGCATGTTTGCTTCTATGTGGAAGATTAGAGTGTTGTAGCACAGGCTAGCACAGCATGTTTTGCCAACATGGAGGCCGAATTGTTAGCACAAGCTATCTCAGCATGCCTTGCTACGTGGATAGCTCTGGATTGTTTGTAGCACAGGCTAGCATAGCATGGTTTGCTTCCCACGTGGAAGCTCGAATTGTCTTAGCTCAAGCTATCTCAGCAGGCTCGCTACGTGGATAGCTCTGGATTGTTTGTAGCACAGGCTAGCATAGCATGGTTTGCTTCCCACGTGGAAGCTCGAATTGTCTTAGCACAAGCTATCTCAGCAGGCTCGCTACGTGGATAGCTCTGGATTGTTTGTAACACAGGCTAGCATAGCATGGTTTGCTTCCCACGCGGAAGCTTGGATTGTTCGTAGCAAAAGCTAATTCAGTTGTTGGTAGCACAAGCTAAACACAGCATGTTTTGCTTCCCATGCGTAAAGCTATCAAATTGGTTGTAGCACAAGCTAAACTCAGCATGCTTACTTATGTAGATAGCTCTGGATTGTCGTAGCACAAGCTAAACTGCATGCTCGCTTCCATGTGGGAGGTACATGGTATATAAAAAAGTTGGCTGCCAAGTGATGTTGTCATGTTATGAGCATCAAGATTACAGAAGTAAAGTTATTGCAACAGGATAGATAGTGGGGCTTCAGTAGAGTCAAGATATCAGTCATTTGCCCATGATTGGCTGGTGCGCATCGATTAAATAAAATAAAATATATATATTTCGCCGCGACATATCTCGCAGGACGGATAAAAGAGGGACTCCGATCCTGGCTGCTCCTGTTATCAATAGTTACACTATGTTGATGGGCTTTGCTTGTCTCATGCTTATCAAAAGCGGGTGACTGGAAGTATTTGTCCCCGTATAAGAGGCGCTGCGGTATCCGCCAGAGTGGGATGCTCACGGCATATTTAGCACCACATCACGGTGTGTTCATCACTGGTGACGAGTGTTGCAGTGCAACCAGCAGCTTGCGGTGTGCGACTGACTGTGTCAGGATTGAGGCCACACTCGTGCATTGACGTGCAGCATGCGTCCCCACTCATCCACAGTGAAGCACGCACGCTTCACCGTGGATGTGTGAGTGGCTTCAGGAAGTAAATTCCTGTCCCAGCGGTCTATAACGGCGTCATCTCGTCCAGGGTGGCTCATCATGGTAATTGCAAGAATAATTCTGCTTCTGGTTCTAGATTCCAGGTTGAGCTACCTACACTCTTGGCGGCACTGTGCTCTCAAGGCAGCGTGAGAGAGCTGCTTGAGATGTGGGCTTCTCAATGTTCTCAGCACTATGCTGCATCATCTACTGTGCTTGAGATGTGGGCTTCTCAATGTCTTCTCGGCACCTATGCTGCATCATCTACTGAGCTGCCTAGCCTTGCTGCTAAACTCTGCTAAATCAATTCTGCCAACCTCTGGCGTCTGGCTCTATTGGGCCGATCCAGACTTGCAACAGATGGCATTTCGTGCTAAATCTATTAGGCTATGGATGGAGAGGGATATCGGCGTTAGTTAATATTATTCACATGTCTAACAATCTGCGTCAAGCTTTGCAAGCTATAATTTAAGTTGTATACCGTATTCTTCTGCATCAACTGCTATGAGGCTAATTGCTAATATGCGCCACAGGGCGCTTAACCAATTTAGACCGAGGCCGATTCTAAAATCGCCTTCTAAATTTTGACTAAGTTCTGGAAATTTTCAAATAGTTATTCAAAAAATACAAATGCATGTTGCTATACGGTAAATGGCAACATGAACCCAAAATGGGTTAAACTGGTCATAGGATGGCCGGGCTAATCCAGAACTGCAATAACATTGTGTTTGTCTCTCCATCTGTAGGCCTAAACTTGAACTGGTTCAATGCAAGCTGCGAGAGATCGGCTCAAGCTGTGGGCTTTCTCCAACCTCCGTATTGATGCAGCTACATCTACAGCGCTGCTTGTCTATGCTTTTCTTAAATCTCGGGGGCAATGGTCCTCAGGAGCTCACGTAGATATTGGTTAAGGATTACATTCTGCAGGCTAAAAGCTCATGAGTATGAGTGCTCACGCTGTTCTATCGCTAATTCAATAAATGCTGCATGCGTATTATTGACGCTTTAATTACAACTCGGGTGGATTGCTGGGGATTTAGTTTAGTGGTGATGTCATGGTGCTAAAAAATGTTGGTTTATTCCTATAGCGCTAAAAAGTTTCTATGGCTATGTAGTCAGGCTAATCATATCAAGCTCAGTCTTTAGTAATTGCTGCTAAGGTATAGTTGGGTACTGATTCAGATGTTAAGTAAAGATAGCACGTCTTTACACACATAGTCAGTACATTTTATTTATTATGGATGATAAACAATAGTTATCATTCATCATAGGATGACTCATTTATATATATATATGTGTATATATATAGCAGATTTCTTTGAAAAAGAAATAAATATAGAATGTCCTCTTCGAATCCGATTTGGTGCGGTACAGCTGTGGACACCATATTAGGATATTGTCTAGGACTCCTGAATTCAGGGATCTTCAAGTACCTGGATTCATCAGGCTTGTTGAACACATGGTGCATGCTGCATTTGTTTAGCTAAACTTAAAGGTTAAAAGTTGAGGAACATTATCATGTTAGTAAGAAACAAGTTCATGGAGCTCCACCATTCTCACAGATGGTTGGTCTGGCGTCAGGCCCTGTGCTCCCATGCCGTTTTGGGGGTCTCTGCTGTGTTGGGGGTTTAATTCATTCCCTGTAAATGCTAATTGGCATGTAACATTCATTAAAATGTTATCCTTACAGGGAATGAATGGATTCAGAGGCCTGACGCCAAACTATGCTTCTTCTTGTTTTCTATACCATGCTTAAGCTTGCAAATATATATTGCTAATAAATATATATTCTAATCCAATCTAAGAGTTGTCTGACTGAAATGAGGCGCAGTTTACGGAGCTAGTTCAGGCCAGGCAACTCAAGGGATTGGGGCAACCGATCAGGTGACTAGTCACATGCACTTTCCTCCTGATCGGGTGGTTATAGGTACTGCGTTGTTACCTGCTCACTCTGGCTGCCCTGTCTTGCTGAGCTGACGTGTGTCGCTACTACAGCTGCTGCTGCTGTTTGCTGAGATCCTGCTACCGCGTTCGCTGCTTACCTGCTGCTGCCCATGAAGTCATCCCACCCGCCTCCCCGGCATCCACCTGTAGGCTCTGTTTCTAGATCCCTTTGGGGGTTTAATTCATTCCCTGTAAATGCTAATTGGCATGTAACATTCATTAAAATGTTATCCTTACAGGGAATGAATGGATTCAGAGGCCTGACGCCAAACTATGCTTCTTCTTGTTTTCTATACCATGCTTAAGCTTGCAAATATATATTGCTAATAAATATATATTCTAATCCAATCTAAGAGTTGTCTGACTGAAATATATTAAATATCATTTGGGTGGTCCTTGACATGAAAAAAGTTGAACCACTGATATTAGAGCAACAGATATTTTTTTTCTTTTTTTTGCTGTATTTAGAAGACATTAATTTTGTAGAAAAATGTTCACAATGTTTTTGTTTTTTTTTCAAAAATAGATGATCTACAAGCTCATAGATGAGCTTGTAGATCTGCTATTTTTGAATAGTCAAAGAAAGTGACACAGATACGTTCCCGGTCTTAATTGATGAATGTACTGTATATTACCCTCTCTCTTTAATGTACCGTATAATACCCTCCCTCTTTAATGTACTGTATCAAATAATGAGCTGTTTAAAACGTGATCTTGTGGAGCGGTGGAGCGGCGTCCCGTTTGCACGAGCTGAACGTATTTCTTTCAACACTAACGGCCCTTTAAGATGACATTAATAATCCTAAAAGGAAGGATTGATTATGTTTTTTTCTGATTCAAGGTGGGGTGTCACAAATGAGCAAAAAAAATCTAGATATAATTGCTGTCATATTTATTCGAATCATTCAGCAATTAAACGTGAATGTTGTCTGACATACAATAGTGGACAAAAAACTAAAACAAAGGTGACTTGAAGGGATAAACCTAGAGGAAAAACCTTTATACTCTTTGAATATCAACAGTTCTAAACGACTTCCTAACAGGCCCTAATGAAAAAGGAACATTTGTAGGCAGTGCACACGCTTGTGTCTGAAGACAATTCACAGCCTTAAGCCACTTGGTAAACAAACACACAAAACTAATCCTCTTGTGATTCAACGAATACAACAGGCCTCTGCAACACATTACAAATGTAATATTATGTGTTCGCAGAGATAACGTTTGGACTATTTACTACTAATGCTACTATGACTTATATACTATACTACGCTACTCACTCACGCTGCAAGAAAGAATCACTGATGTACCCACATGAACCCTAGCTAGCATCCCTGTTCTGGCCATGCCGTAATGGGAGAACATTCGGCAAAATAGTCGCTCTTCAAACACAAGATATAAAAGCCTACTTCTGCGTATGTTGCGTTTCTAAGAGAATTCAGAATCAGCTTTATTGTCACATCACAGGTTTTCGTACATCGTTCCCATCGCAACATTATTACCATAGAAAGAAGAGGTTAAGGAAGAAGAGGGGGGGGGGGGATCAAACAAGAGAAAAAAAAACAAAACAAGTAATCTACATATTTACACTAGTACCTGAGATAAGATATGAAAAGCTGTTCTACAAGCTCACGCGTCGTGAGCTATTTTCACTGAAGAGATTTGGTGTAGGGGAGGGGGGATAGTAGTTTAGCCCCCTGTGGTACCCTCGGTCAACAAAGTATATAGGGTTTGAATCTGACCAGAGTCTATTTAGCTTATACTGCATGTCTACAGGTAGACGGACGCGTGCAGATTTCACAATGACGTACGCAAGTCTGAACTTACTTTTTGTCTTCCTTCCATACACACACACACCAGAGCTACTGGCTCAGACATAACATTGGATATAAAAATGTATACAAAAATTATATTATTATATACACACTTCTCTCTCTGTGGCAGATTGTGACTCTGGCCCACCAGTGAGCAGTGGTGTAAAGTAACTAAGTACATTTAGTCAAGTACTGTACTTAAGTACAATGTTGAGGTATTTTTCCAATGTTCTGTACTTTTACTTCTACTACACAACATCTGAGAAGCAAATATTGTACAATACTTCTACTCCACTACAATTATTTGAAAACTTTAGTTACTTTTGGCCATTTGAAAATAGCCGATCTACAAGCTCACAATGTGTCGCGATGCGACGCATTGTGAGCTTGTAGATCTGCTATTTTCAAAGCGCTTTTTATACATTTGAAAACAGGACATTCTGCATAATGAGTACTTTTACGTGCATTAAGTACATTTTGATACCATACTTCTGTACTTTTACTCAAGTAAATTTAGAATTCAGGACTTTTTCTTGTAACAGAGTATGTCTACATTGCAGTATTGATACTTTTACATAAGTAAGAAATGCAAGTACTTTTTCCACCACTGCCAGTGAGTATATGCATACATACTGTACATACAGCAGCATCTTCAGGGGTGTGACGACCCTTTCAATTAAGCTAAGAGCTCGTCATAAGCTGCATTACTGTTATTGCTAAGGAGGCACACTGGTGACAAATGTCTGAGTGTGTGACATATGGGCACCAAACTATTTCAAACCAGAGCCTGGAACACCAAATATTAATTAGAGAGCTGCTCTCTGAAGGCTTCGTTAGTCTTCCACTATTTAGATTATTATGGTCTGTCTGGCTGTGTGGCTGCTTGGGCTTTTCTTTTGACTTTTAAGGGTCTCTCAGCTCGACTCACTGAAAGAAAATATACTTGAATATTATATGTTGTTGCTGTCAGGCAGAACCCTCTTATCTCCATATTCTAACGTTTTGTGTGTGTTTTTTCCCGTAAATGAATGTTCTACTTGATCATATACTACGGAGTCAAACACAAGTATCAAAAATAGCAGATCTACAATGTTTGCTGTTTTTTAATTTGAATCCTGAAAAGTAACATTTTGGACACCCGCCAGGGACTATTTGTTTGACATGTTTATGTTCACATGCGCCATATGAATGCTACACACACACACACGCGTGCGCACGCATACACACGCACGCACGCACACACACACACACTCAAAGGACCACAATGGAAATAATTAGCTCTCAAGACATCTGTATTTTATCCTTTTGACAGATGTAGCAACAAATGTTATTGCATTTTGTCAATAAAGACAATCAATCCTTCAATCAATCAATCAATCAATCAATCACATAGTTATCCACTGCATATTAATGAAAACCACCAGGGGTCCAAATGGACCCTCACAGGTCTGTAACTCTGAGACCCTTACGGGTCCATTTGGTTTCATTTGTACACTCTCAGAGTTACATTAACACTGAGGTGTTTACAGTGTATTGGGGTCCCAGAGATAATAATAAAATAAAAAAAAAGTGAAATAAATATCAGACTGGGGTGGGGGTTGGGGGGATGTCTAAATTAAATAAAGAAGGTTGACAATGACCGTTCTAGTCTAAATCAACTTATATATCCTCAGTGAATTAACTCCCATGTCTCCTCTGGTCAACATCAAAACCTCTGCTTCCCGTCTAACCCAGCAAGCTGGGTCAACACAGACAAGACGTGTTGGGCAAACACAGCCATGCAAGGACAATCACTGCTAATTAAGCACACTTTGTAATCAGCTCGATAAACACGTTTTGTTAATCATTCACTCTTTTCACACAGTAGCTGTACTGCCGGCATGACAAATCTAATAGCTCACAGTAATAATTAAAAACTCTTTCCATCAAGAAATTAAGTAATCTACTTGAACATGTTGGTGTCACACACTTCTAAAGAACATCTCTCTCAGCCCACAAGTTATAGGCTATGGCGTCATTTGTTGAAGATTTTACTTAAATAAATAGGCTATACTTACAGTAGGCTATATATAATATTTATGGCAGATCACTGAAGTCGACAATAAGAATGTCAAACTTCTGCAGCAATTTTACAATTAAGTCAGCATTCATTTGATCCTCTTGTTAAGATTCAGACTTAAAGGAATAGTTCACCCCCAAAAAATTACTTATTTTCTATCAATTATTAGCCTACACACCCCATGAAGCCTTGAATTCACGGAGATCTGTTTGTTTTTGACGCAATTCCTGAGCCAATAATTTGATGACAGGGTGTATTTCCGGTAGGAGACTCCTTTGAGTCTCCTACCGGATACATTAGCATCTTTCCGCTGGTAATCACATTGTTGGCTAAGGAATGCGACAAAAACAAAAAAAAATCTCCATGAATTCAATACTTGGTGGGGTGTGTAATTGATAGAAAATAAGTCATTTTTGGGGTGAACTACTCCTTTAAAAAACTGTTTACTACGGTGGTAAAAAAAGCTCTCTGAAATCAAGTGCGAGTGCAAAACAAACACATACATCAAAACTAAATTCTTCTATGACTTCTATGACTATGACTCATTAACCCTTTAAGACCGGGAACGCATCTGTGTAATTCTAAGATTTCTTTGGCTATTCAAAAATAGCAGATCTACAAGCTCATAGCGCGGCACCGAGTGCCGCGCTATGAGCTTGTAGATCTGCTATTTTTGAAAAATCATGAAAATGTTTGCAAATCTTTTCATATACTTTTTTTTTTTAAAGCGAACATTTGTAACTCAAATCTTTGCTTCTGGGGATTCTACAAATGTCTTCTAAAACAGTTTTTTGAAAAAACGTATTTGCTATAATATCAGTGGTTCTCAAAAATGATATGGCCCTGGACCCCCCATCTCAAAACATGTTGTTCCAGGGACCCCCAGAAGTTGTAAGAGTCAAAAATGTTCTCTTTAAAAAATATATTTGCACACAAAAAAAATAGCAGATCCAAAAGCTCATAGCGCGGCACTCGGTGCCGCGCTATGAGCTTGTAGATCTGCTATTTTTGAATAGCCAAATAAATCTTGACCATGACAGAGATGCGTTCCCGGTCTCTTTTAAAGGGTTAACATCCATCATCTATGATGAAGACGTACCTTCCACAGAGTTTCTCCACAAGGCAGCAGCAGCAGCTCCTAGAAAAAGTTCATGGTCCCACCAACGCTCAACACACGGCCATCAACTTCT
>NC_137603.1:6022925-6050425 GCF_963280865.1 Gymnoscopelus braueri | reverse complement strand
CACCCCGCTATTAAAATAAAAAGGCTCCAATCATACCAGTTGCTCCATGCAGTGCCTTCTTTATTCAGTCCCATGGAGTTGCCTTTGCTGTTGTTATGCCAATGTTTTTAAACCCTGTAACACTTTGAGGTTTGCAAAAACAGTGTGTTATAAATTAAATGTATTATTATTATTATTATCATTATTATCATTACCCTTATCATTATCATTATCATTATCATTATCATTATCATTATCATTATCATTATTACCCTTATTATTATTATTATTATTATTATTATGATTATTATTATTATTATTATTATTACCTACTGTATGGTCAGATAAAAGAGGCTGAAATTAGTTTTTTTCTTTAGGAGGGCGGCTGGCATGTCCCTTAGGGTTACGATGAGAAGTTCAGCTCAGTCATCTGTGAGAGACACTAGAAGTAGAGGGATGCAGGTCCACTGGACACCTAAAACCTTGTGGGCACCTCAATGTAAAATGTGCTGTTTTCTTCCCAAAATATACAAAAGAATAAGAATAAATGTATGCTTTGGAAAATAGTTGGAAATACTGTAAAGTAGGATAATTTGAAAATCCTTATGCCATCATTATGTCAGGCGCCCACTGTTCCGGTCACTGGAGTAGAGTCACTGACTGCTCCTTTGCATATTAAGGAGCCAGTTGAGGTGGTTGGAACATCTAGTAAAGATGCTTCCTCCTGCTCACCTCCCTCTCCCTGGGGAGGTTTATGTCCAGCTGGGAGGATGAGGAGGAGGCCACGGGGCAGACCAAGGACCACACTGGCCTTGGAGAAACACCTCGAGACCCCCCCCCCCCCCCACCCCCCACCATGCACAGCTGTGGATGAAGATGGATGGATGCTATACTGTATCAAGAGGTGACTTTGATTGATTGATAATTTGTTATTGACAAACCTTTAAAATTATACAGCAGTATACAATGAGTTAAAAAAGCCAAAAGCCAAAGACTTATTTCCATTGTGGTCCATTAGACCATTGGTTCTCAAAGTGGGGTACGGGGACCCCCAAGGGTCCTTGGGGGAGTAGCCTACCAGGGGGGTCCCCAGCAAAATGTGTTAATATAGTGTCACAATCATTTTAACCGCTTTAACCTTGTATGCGTTGGCTATTCAAAAATAGCAGATCCACAAGCTCATAGCGCGGCACTCTGTGCCATGCTATGCTTGTAGATCTGCTATTTTTCAAAAATCTTGAACAGTAGTGAACACACATCTTTGTTTCTGGGCGGATATTTTCAGATGGGGGTCCGCGGCCAAATATTTATCAATTTGGGGGTCCTCGACGTGAAAAGGTTTGAGAACCACTGCATTAAACACTCAACACAACTGGACAAAACATCAGTGGAACAAGCAAAGATGCAAAAAAAGTAAAAAATTACACTATACAGCTTTAAACGATTCATGCTAATTACATAGAGAGGAGGGGCAGGAGGGGGGAGGGGCAGGGATGCCACTCACAAGGGACATGGACTAAAATATTCTTATTGTACAGTATTCAACCCTCAGTGAAATGGTCTTTTTTTTTTGGTAAAGGATCCATGCAGCTCAACTTCATTATGTCAGAGGATTGCTGATGAAGCCAAGAGAGATGCAGCCTCTGAATTTAAATATCTCTCACGCACACACAATGCAAGTCACTGTGGAATCCTTGTATATCCAGAACTGTTATTTTTCAGAAAAAATAATCTGTGTTTCAAAGGATCCAGTATAGTTGTTATTTAGTTAGAACAAGCTCTTGTTAATTAGTTTCATATGGTTAGATATTTACACAACCCACAGACAAACTCTTACTTTTCTTCTATTTTTGAAAGAAAATATCCGATCGACAAGCTCACAACACGTCGCCGCGTTGTGACGTCGCCGTGTTGTGAACTTGTAGATCGGATATTTTTTTCAAATTTTGTGTGACACTGAATGACCAAGTAAGGCATTAATTTATAGTGACATTTTTTTTTAAGTTGAAATATGGAGATGCAAGTTTTCTGGACGACAAGCGACGAAGGGCTCTTAACAGACTTGATGAATAGTGCAAACAAGCCCCCCCCCCCCCCCCCCCCCCAAGCGTGACCTTGGGTAGCGTTCCAGGTTGTGTTTTATTTGTGCTTATGCTGCTGATGTAAGAAGTGCCATCATTAATATGACAGTGCTTCATTCTTCACACCGTGGCTGATAGAAGCTCTGCTGATGCCTCACTGCTGCTAATTGCTCCGCTTTATTCTCCGTAAATCACAGGGGAGGCCTGTAGGCTACACCAGAACCACTGAGTCAGTAAACACACTGTGTGTGCGTGCGTGCGTGCGTGCGTCACAGAGAGACAGACAGAGACATACAGATAGAGTAACAGACAGACAGACAGACAGACAGACAGACACACAGACAGAGACATACAGATAGAGTAACAGACAGACAGACAGACACACAGACAGACAGAGACATACAGATAGAGTAACAGACAGACAGACAGACAGACAGACAGACAGACAGACAGACAGACAGACAGACAGACAGACAGACAGACAGACAGACAGACAGACAGACAGACAGACAGACAGACAGACAGACAGACAGACAGACAGACACACAGACAGACAGACAGACAGACAGACAGACAGACAGACAGACAGACAGACAGACAGACAGACAGACAGACAGACAGACAGACAGACAGACAGATAGAGTAACAGACAGACAGACAGACACACAGACAGACAGAGACATACAGATAGAGTAACAGACAGACAGACAGACAGACAGACAGACAGACAGACAGACAGACAGACAGACAGACAGACAGACAGACAGACAGACAGACAGACAGACAGACAGACAGACAGACAGACAGACAGACAGACAGACAGAGACATACAGATAGAGTAACAGACAGACAGACAGACACACAGACAGACAGAGACATACAGATAGAGTAACAGACAGACAGACAGACAGACAGACAGACAGACAGACAGACAGACAGACAGACAGACAGACAGACAGACAGACAGAAAGACTGACAGACAGACAGACAGATGTGCCACTGTATTAAAAAGTCTAGTTGTAACAATGTGTTAAAGTGACTCGGGCGATTGATGAATTAAACAAAACATTTTTAATACGTCGCACTGAACAAAGAAAATGACTTGCTGCTGATGCTCACTATTATTTTTTATTTATTCCATGTGTCACTTCTGAGCCGTACAACAACCGCCTGTTTGTCTCCTGAAAGATGCTGCTCGCCACAACTGTCCGCTTTGTCAATGATCGAACGGCCACTCTTATTTCTACTCTTATCGTTCCCAAGAGAAGGGACATGGCCAGGACAGGTGACATTCTTACTGTTATTGTCCCCAAGAGAAGGGACAGGGCCAGGTGACAAAGTGACGGAACAGATCAATGCTCTCTCAACATAAATCTCTCGACAGGTTTTAGTGATGAGAAAATTATGGCTTGTGTAGTTCACCCAAAAAATACTTATTTTCTACCAATTGCACACCCCATGAAGCCTTGAATTCATGGATTTGTTTTGGTTTCTGTCGCATTCCTAATACAATAGTTTGATTACCGACAGAAAGATGCTAATGTATCCGGTAGGAGACACGAAGTACACACGGTCATCATATTATTGGCTTAGCAATTCGACTTATTTTTTTTTAATCCATGAATTCAAGGCTTCATGGGTTGTAATGTAATTGATTGATAGAAAATTAGTTTTTTTGGGGGTGAACTACTCCTTTAATTGAAATCTGGCTTAACCCTGCAAGACCCGGATATATTTCTACTTGGCTTGCAAAAAAATGTTTTCAACCTTTCAGATGATGTTGTAGGAGTAGGCCTACTTTGGAGAGTAAAACATAATGCTTTTTAAAACAAATAGTTTTCGTCAGGTGTTATTGAAATGTTGTAATATTACAACATTGGGTCTAAACGGGTAGCAGAATTTCCTGTAGGCCATTTGTACTCACTGTCAGAATAACATGGCAAATGTCTACATACTTCACTAAAACAACTTAAGGGTTCATTTATATGCATGCGGCCCCAACGCAGCGTCTTGGCGGCCCCTCATTTAAGCACAGGATAAAAATATACATTTCCGTTCAAATATATGGGTTGCTACACTTTTTTTCAAAAACAAACATCAATTGTTACAGGTATAATGCATAGTTTTCTATGCATTTCGGGTTTTTTGGGGGGTTTGACCCCCATTTTTTTCCGGCCGCGCGGCTTTGCCGCGCGACCAGGGTAGGTGTCCCTTATTTCAATCTCTGGGAGTTGGCAACCCTAGCCTTGCCATACCTTAGCTTTTGCTGAACTGATGCCACTGGACATACACACAAAATAAACAGGTACAGTGAAAAGAATATGATGTCAAAATGTACATTTTCTTATAACAATAACAATGCGTAGTGTGTGTTACAAAATCCAAAATAGGACCGTCATTTTTAGCTTGCGGCCCCTTGGACTTTTGGTATTTTGCTGAGTGGCCCCTGAGCCATCTTAAGTTGAGTAGCCCTGGTATACACTATGAATAATATTTGGCCTCAGAACAGTACATTATGAATAACTAGAAAAAGTGCTCCTCGGAGCACAGGTCTCCGCCAGTAACCTGGCGGAGACCTGTGCTGGCAGAGACCTGTGCAATAACCTACTGTAGTAGGTTATTGTGGCCACCTGGTGGCGCTATAATAGGCCAATGTGAAAAGGGGACCATTTCTTCTTGGGCCTTTCACAACAATCGGACCTTGCATTCATGATTTGAGGCATTTTGTTCCAAAAATGTGTTTTGCTAAATTATACCTGCTGGTGGCGCTATAACAGGCCAATGTGAAAAGGGTGGCATTTCTTCCTCGGCCTAGTGGGAATGTGTGTGTGAAATTGCACGGAAAGCGCATTTTGTTCAAAACGGACCAATTCTGCAAATTTTGGAAGCCAACCTTTTTGCCAACCGATTTGCATGACATTTGGATAAAATCTGTAGGAGTAAATGGGTTTTGCACAAATCGGCCTCCTGGTGGCGCTATAACAGGCCCATGTGAAAAATTCAGAGATCCTGAATTGGCATCCAGGGAGTGTGTGTGCACAGTTTCGCAGCGACCGGGCCAACGGTGCCTGAGATTAGCTGCTCACAGACAGATGGACGGACGGACACACGGACACACGGACACACAGACACACACACGGACGGACAGGGGGTAAAACATACTCTCTCGGCATGCCTTTCGGCCTGGTGGAGACAATAACATCAATAAGCCATATTTTTTAGAATTTTGATTTTATTAAAAGAACAAAATGAAAAACAGTGCAATAAATGTACTAAAGAAATCGAATTACAATATACACTGGTCACAATGTGATCCAAACAGCCCTCCACCCAAGACCAATTCCTGACAATTCACACCTGCTCCGCAAAATGAAACGGGCAGGCACCCCCCTCTCATCCACCACTTTGAACACCATTTACAATCACTTGCCTTTTAGCAGTGATAGTCCCAGTTTCTGTCTCCTGAAATGCACAGACGGACATCACACTTGGTCGATGTATGTTTTGTAATGATAATCAAAAAAATCCACAAAGTAACTTTTCAAATAATTGTAGTGGAGTAAAAACAATACAACATTTGCATCTGAGATGTAGTGGCGTATACGCATAAAATATATACACATTCGAGTGAAGTAAAAGTACCTTAAAATTGTACTTAGGCAGTAGCCTACTTTCCATCACTGCACAGAGCTGTTACGAAAACTAATTATGCTAAGGAAAAAGAGTGTCACTCACGGAAGCGAGTTCACTCGGCATGGGAAAAAGTTTGTTCGCAGAAAAGCTGGCCGGAGTTTTGATGAAGTGGCTGCAGATTGTGGAGAGCTATAGGAGACTTCCATGACAGATGTGACATCACAGTTGATTTGCAGAAACACTGCAGCATAACCTGATTCACATCCTGCCAGCAATTTATTCTGCATGGGGGAAAGGAAGCAATAATCTATGTAAAGTCTGCAGAACTAACAATGGCCGTTGAGAAAGGAATGGTGGGCTATAAATCAACATGACTACATGAGCGTCTAGGTTCAAGTCAACACAATCACCAGACTCAGAGCCTTGTACAAGTCGTAATGCTTACAAACGGTGGTGGAAAAAGTACTCAAATTTCTTCCTTAAGTAAAAGTATCGATACTGCATTGTAGAAGTACTCTTTTAGAAGTAGAAGTCTGGAATTCAAAATGTACTTGAGTAAAAGTACAAACGTATTGGTATCAAAATGTACTTAAAGTATCAAAAGTAAAAGTACTAAAATGTTTGAAAATAGCAGATCTACAAGCTCACAACACGTTGTGAGCTTGTAGATCGGCTATTTTCAAATAGCCTATGTATAAAATAGGGCTGAAGTGGTTAATGTATGTTTTGTAATCATTTATATCTGCAAAGTAACTAGTAACTCAAGTCTTCAAGTCATTGTAGTGGAGTAAAAGTACAATATTTGTCTCTGAGATGTAGTGGAGTAGAAGTAAAAGTATAGACTATTGGAAATACTCAAGTAAATTAAAAAAAATTACCTCACAATTGTACTTAAATACAGTACTTGAGTATGTGTTACTTTACACCACTGCTTACAAATGTATCCATAACACTTCTGGGAATGTTCACCCACCCCAGCACTGACATCCATACTGTAGTTTGGACATGTCATAATAGGCGAACATTCAGGCATTTTTAACCCTATGAGTCTGGGCAGTGGTGGAAAAAGTACTCAAATATTTTACTTAAGTAAAAGTATCAATACTGCAATATAGAAATAATCTCTAGCAAGTGCAGAATTCAAAATGTACTTGAGTAATGTAGAAAAGTATTGGCATCAAAAAGCACTTTAAGTACCAAATGGCCGAAATGCATAAAGGGTTGAAGTGGGTAATGTATGTTTTGTAATGATAATCAAAATCTACAAAGTAAAGTTTTCAAATAATTGAAGTGGAGTAAAAGTACAATATTTGCCTCTGAGATGTAGTGGAGTAGAAGGAACAGTACTGGAAATTGGAAACACCCCAGTAAAGTAAGTAAAGCTAACGCTGGTTGCTTGTTTCTCTCCCTGGCAACACCGAGTTGCCAGGTTCTGGGAGAGAAACAAGCAACCATCGTTAGCTCGTTCTGCATTAGCGTTAGCTCGTCTGGGACTTTCACTGCCTGTTTGAGTATCATGAGACTCCACAATGAGCAGTAGTAGAGAAAAAAATTACTTTGCATCGGTTATAATAGACGAATTTCACTCTTACACGGGCTCCCATTATGCCAACGGAGGGGGTCGACAGACTGCAGGACACGGGACTCTCTGGAATAAGTCAACGTCCATTTCAATGATGGTGAGTGATTAGCGACACATCAAAGATAACACTTAAAGTGTCCGGATGTCTCCTTTAAGTACAGTACTTGAGTAAATGTACTTAGTTACTTTACACCACTGCAAACTGTGTGTGTGTGTGTGTGTGTGTGTGTGTGTGTGTGTGTGTGTGTGTGTGTGTGTGTGTGTGTGTGTGTGTGTGTGTGTGTGTGTGTGTGTGTGTGTGTGTGCACGTGTGCACGTGTGCGTGCGTGTGTATTGCTGCAGACAGCACAGGAGCTGTACTCTTCCATCACCAGAATGTGAGGGAAGGCACCGACTGCTGAAATCCTGGAGGCTGGAATCTAGTCTGGCTGACATTCAGGTGTGAGCGTGCGTGCATGCGTGCGTGTGTGCGTGCGTGTGTGCGAGCGAGCGTGCGTGGCGTCTACAATGTTTTACTAACGTTGTGAGGACCACTACAGCAAAACCACAGACAGTCCACATAGTGGGACAGTGTTCTGATCATCAACATGGTGGAGTGTTCACATTCAGGACATAACAAGGTTAGTCTTTAGTTAATCACACCTGCTTCATCCCCAGGGGAAATTCAGTTTTCAGGTTCAGTTAGGGGTTAATAAGTGTCTTGCAGGAGGCACGGTGGCGCAGTCGGTAGCGCTGTCGCCTCACAGCTAGAAGGTCCTGGGTTCGATTCCCGCCGGGGGACGCTGTGGGCGCCGGGGGCGTGTCTTCTCCTCCGCGTCATCAGCGCCCATACCCTAGGTGGGGTTGGCGAAAGGGCCTACTCTGTGTGGAGTTTGCATGTTCTCCCCGTGTCTCCTAGGGTAGTTAATACCCTCACAAAAACATGTAGTAATCCTGGTCGCTATACTGCCTCCCCCATGACAGCCGGGGCGCCTGATGGAGGGGAAGGGAACTGGTTGGAATAACGTGTTCCTTCCACGCGCTACGTCCAACCAGGGAAACTCCCCCCTGTCAGGTGACAAGAAGGTCAGTTGGCTCTCATGCCTGAAGGAAGCATGAGCTCGGCCCTGGCCTCCCTACTGTGGGGGACTGGTGTAGTGCTGGTGTAGCGCCCAGGATCACTTAGGAAATTGGCACCGGGTGAAAAAAATGGGTTACAAAAATCGCGGGATAAAAATTTAGAATAAGTGTCTTGCTCAGGGACACCTCGGCACATTGCCAGGGCTAGGAATCGAACCTGGGACCTCCAGCTCAGTGCTTCCCATATTAGCGCGGCAGTTTAAGTCAATATTCCATCAGAATCTTTCACTTGGTGATACAAGCACCAAAATTGGCACAAATGATGTCCAGGATGTACTATCTAAGAAAAGTACGTAATCCAGCTGACAATCCAAGATGGCCGCCAGTTTTCAAGATGGCCGCCTCATCAAATGCAAAAAAATGTTTTTTGAAGTAGAACTTGAATGAACAGAAATGTATTAATGATCCAAACATCAAAATGAATGTATTCTGACTGGAAGAACTCAATACTGTCAATTGTATTCCAATATGGCCGCCAGTTTTCAAAATGGCTGCTATTACGTGACTCAAAATGAGCATTTTCTGTCTGATCACAGATATTGCATTAAGTTGAAGGGAAACATCCATGATACTTCATTGAAATGCTGTGGTCAAGCTCTATTGAATTTTTATAAGAGTGATGTCGAACAAAGTTGACTTCTTTCGCCAAGAGGCAGCTGCAGCTTCCAGTGACATGAAGAAGCAAGTACTCAAAGACGACTGTCGTCTGTTCTCGCAGCTCTTTATATCCTGCCAATCACAAGAGTGTGACCTGCTTGAGTTCTTCAAGCATGAGAATCAGTCTTTCCCTGCAGCACTGAGTGACACAGGGAAACTCCACTCCGGTCAGAAGTCCCAGCTTGCAAATATTCTGGAAGCTACCATTTCTCCTCCTGACAAACAACCAGAATGTGATGCTATTATCGTTGATGGTTCCGCTCTTGTGAATTCATTGTCTCCAAAGACATCAAAGACCTTTGAGGAATATGCTATCCAAGATGTAGTTCCAAAGATCCAGACATACTCATCAAAGTATGAGCGAACAGACATAGTTTTTGATGTCTACTGGACTTCGAGCCTGAAGGCTGAAACAAGGTCAAACAGAGGTAAGGGAGTTCGACGTAGAGTGACAGACAAAACCAAACTACCGACCAACTGGAAAAGCTTCCTGCGAGACAGCAACAACAAGACTGAGCTCTTCGCGTTCCTAGCTGACAAGATAGTGACCCTGTGTCCCGACAATGTCATAGTTGTGACCAAAGGAGAGCAGGCTCTTTCAAACAAACTCATCAGCCTTGAAGGCTTAAGCCCTTGCAACCATGAAGAAGCTGACTCCAGGATCTTCACACATGCTCTCCATGCAGCCAAGCAAGAGATGAAGTCTGTGTTGATTAAGGCATGCAACACTGATATTCTTGTTGTTGCAGTCAGTGTTTTTGCGAGTCTTCAGGATGCAGGCTTAGACAAGATGTGGGTAGAATTCGACCAGGGTCAGTCCATTAGGTGGTTGTGAATTCATGAAATGGTAGTGAATCTTGGCCCAGAGAAATCCAGTGGCATGCTGTTCTTCCACGCCTTCACTGGCTGTGATGTTGTGTCAGCTTTTCGTGGTAAAGGCAAAAAAACAGCATGGCAAGCATGGGAGGTTTACCCTGAAGTGAGCCCTGTCTTCAAAAAGCTCAGTCAATACCCACCTATCATAGAAGATGCAGACGTCAACATCCTTGAGAAGTTTGTCATCACCATGTATGACAAGCACAGCACTACAGACAAGGTTGATGAGGCAAGACTGGACTTGTTTGCTCGGAAGCAAAGGTCTTATGATGCCATCCCACCGACAAGCGCATCCCTTGTTCAGCATGTGAAACGTTCTGCCTTCCAAGCTGCCTGCATATGGGGCCAGGCAACAGTGAGCAAAATGCAAACTGAAAGCCCTGCCAACTGGGGCTGGAAAAAAGATGGAGAGGTCTGGCAAGTTATCTGGACAACCCTTCCACCTATTGTTCAGACTTGTGAGCAGTTGACACAGTGCGGCTGCAAGACTGAATGCCGAGGACGATGCAAATGCAATCGCTTCATGCTCAAGTGTACACAGTTGTGTGCCTGCAATTGTGATGACTAAAAGAACAACACAATCAAAGCTGTACATCAACAGCAAGTTAGTAAACAAACAAAAAAAGAAAAAAGAAAATCTTTTGGATGTTCTATTTTCCTATTTATAAATAAAAATAAAGTTGTCCTCCGTAGAGGGGGGGTGGTGGCGGGTCCCAAAAGAAAAAAAAAACACAAGTCAATCAGTTTGTTTATATTGTTTGTAAAACATAGAAGTTAACATTACCCTATATATCGGAAAAGTGTAATCATATTTCTAATGCACTAGTCAACCCCAGACAAGCCATACTACATCTTCCAGCACTGTTGAATTGCAATATGCACAGTTTACTGTCCTACCACATGTCTCTACATTGGGTGGTCACGTACCAAGACATCACTTCGGAAACATCACAGAGAGAGTGTTTCTTCATTTAATTCCTATTGTATCATCATTATTCAATAATTAAAAATTTGTAAATGCAGAATTGGATTTCACATACTCAAAAACATATATATTTTGATGTGTAGACCATCAAAATAGGATTATTCAATCAAAATATAGTTCAAACACTGTTTAAAACGACTTCGAATGGCGGCCATCTTGAAAAATGGCGGCCAATTCGTTTTTTCAAGTGGATTACGTACTTTTCTGAGAGAGTAGGTTCTGAAGCACTTGTGTGCCAAATTTGGTGCTTGTATCACCAAGTGAAAGATTGTTTCAGCAATCTGCTCCACTATATATAGTAGGCTCTCTAGAGCCTCTACACCCATTCATCAACAAAATGTTGTTGAATCATTTTGCCTATTATTTTTTGTGTGTGCAGAATGTTGGCGTATTATGACACGATGCCCAGAACAGGAACGCTATACTGTAGGGTTCATTTGGTTAAGTGAATGAATGTGCTTTGCAGCGTGCATTAGAGCTCCACATGGGGTGTGTAGCGGGTCGGCACCAAGCTCTCCTCTCCTCTCCTCTCCTCTCCTCTCCTCTCCTCTCCTCTCCTCTCCTCTCCTCTCCTCTCCTCTCCAGTGACACGGTCATGTCAGAGGCTACAGTATGATCATGTTTAATCCATTATGACTGGGAACGCCTCTTTGTCATTTTAAGATTTATTTGGGCTATTCAAAAATAGCAGATCTACACAAACTCATAGCGTGGCACCAATTAATTTGCAATTCTTTGAAACATTGTGGAAAATGTGTGCAAATCTTTGCATATACTGTGTATATGTTTTAACGCAAACATTTTAAACTCCGATCTGTGCTCCTGGGGGTCCCCAAGGAACAACATATTTTGAGATGGGGGTCCAAATACATAATTTTGGGGGTCCTTGATATGAAAAAGTTGGAGCACCGCTGATATACATGTAGCAGGATTTAGAAAACAGTTTTAGATATGGATTTGGCTGCAGACCCCCCATCTAAAAAAATTATGTTCCGGGGACCCGCCCAGAAGCGAAGATTTGAGTCACAAAATGTTCGCTTTTAAATATATATATATTCAAAGATTTGCACACATTTTCTACAAGCTCATAGCGCAACACTCAGTGCCCCGTGCTATGAGCTTGTAGATCTGCTATTTTTGTAATAGCCCAAATGAATCTTAAAATGACACAGGTGCGTTCCCGCCGGTCTGAATGGAATATTGGATACAAAGTTGCTTAGTAGCCAGTTGGTTGGTCATTAGCAACAGGGTCATGATCCAGAGGAGAGGAGATTGGGCCCTGTCGCTGTGATCAGCACATTCACAGCTTTACACACATATTAGCTGATATATATACTGTTAGTGTCGTAGACTGATTATGTGTTTCTCAACCTGTGGGCCGGGACCCACAGGAATTCCCATCACACAGGATCAATAAAGGTCTTGTGTTATATCTTATCTTAACACATTCATTGCCAGGTATTAATGAATTAATTCATCCGCCACTGTCAGCGGTTTTACCTTATTTTGATGATCCACAGAATGTTCTTTTTCAACTTGGATGTAAACAAACGATATTACGTCCATGGCAGTCAATGTGTTAATAACAGGAATTAATTGGATTCTATGTATACAAGTGATCCAACAATATAACTTAACATTCCTACATGAGAAAACAGTATAGGAGACAGAAAGTGTTTCAGAGCATGTAATGCTCCTTGTATTGATGATTTCTTGTATATTTTTGTATTAAAGTTTTATTATGTCTTGATTAATTTAATACAAAGGACCACAAAGGAAACAAGCCCTCTCTGGGCGTTTTTGTGTTATACTTTTTGCATGATTGTATAACACGTACTTCTGTTCTCCACTACATCTCAGAGGCAAATATTGTACTTTTACTCCACTACAATTATTTGACAACTTTAGTTAGGCTACTTACTTGGAAGATTCTGATTATCATTACAAAACATACTTTTTCTTTTTATCCCACGATTTTGTAACCCATTTTTTCACCCAGTGCCAATTGTCTAAGTAATCCTGGGCGCTACACTCCCTCTGCCAGCCTAGGGAGAGCCGAGCTCATGCCTCCTTCAATGCATGAGGGGGGAGTTTCCCTGTTAGGACGTAGTGTGTGGAAGGAACACGTTATTCCAACCAGTTCCTTTCCCCTCCATCAGGCACCCCGGCTGACCAGGGGGAGGCAGTTTACAAAACTTACATTAACCATTTCAGCCCTATACATTTTGGCCATTTGAAAATAGACGATCTACGAGCTCACAATGCGTCGCATACTGTAGCTTGTAGATCTGCTATTTTCAAAAGATTTATATACATTTGCAAACTTGTGAAATGGGACATTCTGCACAACGAGTATTACTTTTCTACATTTTGATACCAATACTGATGTACTTTTACTCAAGTAAATTTTGAATTCCGGAATCTTACTTGTAACAGAGTATTTCTACATTTTATTTAAGTAAAAAAAAAAAAGACTACTTTTTCCACCACTGCTAATATTCAAACCAAACAAACAAAGCCACTGTAGCTGATGTGCAGAGAGGTACCACTTTCAAATACTTGGGTGATGCTGCCACCTAGAGGTTTCTCCAAGCACTCAGGTATAAAAGGCTCATTTGAATAATAGCACTTTGTTGACTGGGGTCCCCCAGGGGTCTGTATCATTATCTGGTCAACTCCCCTTTTTGTTTATGAACCTACCGTGACCGTGTGGTGACGAATACATTGTAAACATAAACCAGCTTGAGTTCCTTTTACCTTATTTACCTCTATCCTGGGATAGTGGATAGCAGGGAGTAGTGTGTGCATGTGTGTGCGTGCATGCCTGCGTGTGTGTGCGTGCATGCATGCGTATGTGTGCGTGTGCGCACGCGCGCATGTGTGTGTGTGTGTGTGTGTGTGTGTGTGTGTGTGTGTGTGTGTGTAAATAAGTCACTTGGCTGAGGTACAGCCCGGCAGGCGTTCGTTCCTTTTTTGGCCAATCGCGGCTCTTCCCCTCGTCTACTTATCGCCAATAAAAATCCATCCAATCCACTTGTTGCCAATGAAATCTCTAGAAAGAAAAAATAATCTGATTCTGATTTGAGTGTTTAATGGTATTATGGAAATTAACTTAAAGCTCAACTTGGGCTTTAACATCTCCCTATTTATATATTATCGACACAAACAAATGTACAACAACAGCATCGCACAATCCTACTCCAAAGGATAACACAAAAAGCCACAGGGCTTATTTCCATTGTGGTCCCATTGATGTTAATTAATGTGACCTATTGGGGTGATCTGCCCCGCCCACACTGCCCTCGCTGATTCCACAGTTTCCTTCGCTGTCTTTTTCCTGTCAATATAGTTTTTAAACACCTGTGTCTTTTGTTGAGATTCTGAATACTTAAGTCCATTATTTCCGTGTACTTAGAAATCATTGTTTTATTTGATGTCCTTCCTGCCCTGGCATTTAGCCTTTGTGCCCACAAAACATTTACTATACCAAAAATGATGAAATTACTAAAAATAAATGATACTAGGCCTGGACACAAGGCAATGAATTAAACAATAATGGTATAGATTCTGTCATTTTACCTTTACAGCAAAGGTTTACTGGCCATATTTGCTGTTGTTGTTGTTGTTGTTGTTTACAACAGCAGGTTTCATTCATGAAATAAGGTTCCAGTAACACACAACCTGAGCAGCTGCACTGGCTCCCCCTGCTGGTTCATCTGTTCATTGTGTGGAGGTGTGTGTTTTAACTGTGTGTTCTCCCTCTCCACAATATCAACCGCATGAAAATGTCAAGAAAAGATAAATACAATGTGTGATAAGACCACTTTACTGCAAAACACACTATAACTGACTATAAATTACTCTCAATTTGAACACATTGCACAGGAGAATATGCATACACAGTGCAAGACATAGGTTTCACGTAGCCTTGTTAACTAACAACCTATTTAGGTATGTATTTATACCAATAATAGTTCTCAAACTTGTTTTAATTTCAAGGACCCCTGTTTGATATGCATACGGTCCCCGTTTTATCCAGTTTATATCTTATGGGACCCCAATATAAAAGCCTAACTCAGAGAGTCACAGCAAGGTCACAGCAACAGGAGAGAAATTGGCCCTTAAAGGTGCAGGGTTTTAGTAAGGATAGAAAGGGAAGTGGGTTTTAGAATAGTGTAAATGTGT
Source organism: Gymnoscopelus braueri (assembly GCF_963280865.1). Classification (NCBI taxonomy): domain Eukaryota; kingdom Metazoa; phylum Chordata; class Actinopteri; order Myctophiformes; family Myctophidae; genus Gymnoscopelus; species Gymnoscopelus braueri. Next base: position 6,035,328 of record NC_137603.1, on the reverse strand, counting down.
TGTGTACGAAATATATTGTTTATTTATTGCACTTTGTTCATTGCTCATGCCTGTCATGGGTGGAGATTTATGTGTTATATGGGGACAACAATGAAAATACGTCCTGGATTTTATTGTGTCATCATAACCTTAAATTGTTTTAACGTGTGCTATGATGGGGCTTCAAACCCTAAGCTAGCCACTCAACCCCCCAACCCCCCCCCCTTCACATCTTTAACTAATAAAGTATTTGATCAATCAATCAATCAAAGTGTCCAACTATTCCTCCAATCCATCAACCATAACGTCATTTCATATTTATTGTGAATGTGGGTCGAAGAGGCCAGCTTTACAAGACAATTTGCAGCCCTGACAGACACCCCATCTTTTCTTCTCTCAGACAATACACAGCAACATAATGTTTCCTTGCTAGATTTGTATTTGCCACTGATTCTACAGACAGCATTGATAAAGGCAATGCTATTAACTGGTGTCAGAGCATGTCTTGATGGACAACCTTCACAAATCCTGTACCAAACTCTACACTAACACTTAAATAAAGTGAAGTAATTAAACCACATCAAACCCATGTCTAAACATAACCACCTGCAACGTATTAGCCTGATCACACCTCTGATCAATAGACATAAAACACAGATGATCTGATGCTTAAATATTCACTAACAATCATTTCAGATAAAGTACCAAATGTCCTGCTATAAGAGTCAACTTGCGGAGTGAGAAAGAAGAAAAAAAGAAGGAAAAAAAGGTGGGTGGTGGGTGATAGAAAAATACCCACATGATGTTATAATTACAATGTAATTTTTAAAATACAGTTTTCTGTACATGAGTATTTCAATAAACAACATTACAAATAGCTAAATAATTTGAATCAGTTTGTCTGACACAGTGGAATATATAGATTCAATGTAAACATACTATTACACACAGGTCTGGTAAGAGATCTATCCTGCTCTCAGAACCCCTTGAAACAAGGCAGTTTCCCAGCTTTGTAGATGTAGAGCAAAGGATGAACAAACCCTGACATTGTGACTATTGTAACTGTGATGAACTTAGCAACTGGGATGGAATAATTCAGATTTATAGTCAGAACATAGGTAATATGTGTAGTCAGTAACATTACTATCAAGCTGATCAGAATAATTTTAAAAGCTATTCTCTTCATATCATTTCCCTCCCCTCTGTCCCTCTGTCCTTCTCCTGGTCCAGGCTGTTTCAGAGCTCTGAGGACCGAGAAGCAGCAGAAAGACATCACAAAAATGATCACAATGTCAAAGCCCAGAGAGATGTAACCCAACACTGTTGTTGACAAAAAATCAAACGAGCTGAATGCAAACACCATCAACCAGACAACACAGCAACAGGCCACCCTGTACCGAAGAGCTTTGTACCTGAGAAATACCACAGGGTGAACCACCGCTATGTAACGCTCCACACAGATACAACACTGGAACCATGGCACAGAGAACTTGACACAAACAACAGCAAAGGATCCAACCATGCCAAAAATAATGTTGTGTGTGAAGAGCCATGCTAAGTCAAAGACAGAGGCCAGGGAAGAGATGATCATAGAAACATGCAGGTTCAGATAAAAGAACTCTGAGGCTATCGTCCCACCAGCTCCACTCAGTATCAGCCACACAACGTAGCTGTTGATGGGGAGACCCAGGATGATGTTGATAGAGTTGATAGCAGTTTGTAGTGTCAGAGGAACGGTGTCGTTCTCTGAGGATATGAAGGGGATGGAGGAGTTGGTGCCATTTCCCTGTGTGTCGTTCATCTTAAGGCTATCTGTGTGTGTGTCCTGCATGGTTCAGAAGAGAAAAACATATTGGTGTGGATTTGAGTTCAGTTAACTGAATATAAAAGTAACACGACTAAACATTTTAAACAACTCTTCGCAACTTTCTTCTGAAAATAACAACTATTCTAATGAACAATGAACACAAGGTTAAAGTGATCTCACGTTTTAGATGCCAGCAGAGAGTCTCAGATCTCTGAGTCGGGTGTTTTGGTGAAGTCTCTTCTTCAGACAGTCACTGTCTTCCTGATGGCAAATCCTCCAAATGATGTTCTCTCTACTTTGCCTCCTCTAACCATTCCTCCTTCCCTGCTCCTCCTTCCTCTGTACTGCTTGTTGTACAACTGCACTCATGAGTATTTTCATATTTCTTTTAATGGTTATTCCATGGAAATGTATATGTGGTCGGGCGTTATTCGAAATGGTCATCGCCGGCCCTTGGTTGGATAATTTGTTTATTACATAATCATGTAGCCTTTGTTCGCCCTGGGTTAAAGTCATACTGTGTAACTTTATGAATTATTTTTTATTTTTATTATTTTTTTCAGGTATATATATATATATATATATATATATATATATATATATATATATATATAATGTCATTGTGAGGTCTCTGTAAACATATTCACACTAGGTGACCTATAGAGTTGACTAAAGTTTTCTAAAGCAGTGGTTCTCAACCTGTGGGTCGGGACCGAGATGATTTTGGGGGGGTCCCCAGATGACAGTGAAGTGACAATTTAAGGACTTTTAAGATCTTTTTAAAACCTCAAAAAAAGAAAGGGAGGAAAGAAAGGAAAGAAAAGAAAAAAGACCATTACTGCATCGAACGTAATCAACAAACTACTATAACAAGACCAGGAGACCTGGTTCTGCCAGACCCAGAATGAAGCTGATGAGATGATGAGCTTTACTAAATTACATACTTGTGACATAATAATGATGTCATGATTAGTTTGTGACGAAAGGGGACGAAAGGGGGACAAACTTTTTTGGCTGGGGCCGGGGGACAAAGTGACATACCATGTATGGAGAAAACAGATACAAAGCCTCATGTAAGCCCGACCCCTTGGGTCTGGCAAAAAGAGGACAAACATTGGCCAAATTGTCAAATAATATAAAAAAGAGGCAAACATTTATAGCCAATCTACAAGCTCACAACGCCTTGCAACACGAGGCATTGTGAGCTTGTAGATTTGCTTTTTTTCCAGAATCTTTATTTGTGGAACCGAGTCAAACTAAATGTAAGGTGGGGGGTCCCCAGTTCAAATTATTTGGGGGTGTTGAGAACCACTGCTCTACAGGGTGCACTGAGGCTTTGAAGAGCTGCACCAGCATCAGTGTTTAGATGAGGTGTGACATTCAAACACTGATGGACGTGGTGCTCAATGATGTAGAAACCATCACCATTCATCGCCTGCCTGTTGCATCAACAGCAGGCAGCTTGAACCATGGATTCACGTTGTCAATGCAAAGTTCTGTACCCGACATCAACATGTTTCAACTGGAGCGAGACTCATTGGAGCTGTTGTTGTTATTGTTGTCACCACAGCATCTCACACAACAGCAACAGCTCCAGACTGGACATAATATTATCCTGGATGGACGCTGGATCGTCTAGATCAGGGGTTTTCAAAGTGTTTCCGCTTAGCTGAGCCCCTCCATATATATATTGTATAAAATTGTATCGCTGATTAAAAATGTTCTTACATTAATATCATTACACAGTATATTTTCTATTAATACCGTATGTTTGTTGGATTCCCTTAACCACTTAAACCATCAATACTTAGTAAACTTTACCATTGGCTCTGTACTTGGTCTGGTCTTTTTTCCCTCTACACCTAACCACAATCCGATGTATGCAAAACATTTTTTTTTACAGTAGTCCTACAGATTTTGTCCAAACATCCCACAAATTGGTACACAGTATCTCTAATAGTCATTAAACAAAATTGGTCTTTCAGATTTTTCATATTCCATCCTGATTGACTAAAATTGGCTTCCAAAGTTTGCAGGGGTACTCCTTTTTGAACAAAATGCCTCAAATCATGAACACAGCGTGCAATTCCCTTGAAATGTTGCACGCACATTCTCACTAGGCCGAGGAAGAACTGGCACTTGATAATTTGCAAATCAGCCTCATGGTGGCGCTATAACAGGGCGATTCGTGTTTTTACCTTTAACTGCACCGATCTGTGTAAAACGTTGTATGCACACTCCCTAGAGGCCAAGGAAAAACCTTTGCCCTGCATTTTTCACATCTGCCTTTTAGAGCACCACCAGGAGGCCGACCTATGTAAAACACATTTTTTTATATTAAGCCTTCAGATTGTATCAAAATTTCACGCACATCGGTACACATGATCTCTGTAGTCATGTGATCAAGACTGATCTGTTGGATTTTTCATATTCCATCCTAATTGGCTAAGATTGACATCTAAAGTTTGCAGGAGTGGCCCGTTTTGAACAAAATGCCACAAATCATGAACGCAGTGTCCGATTGCGGTGAAACTTTGCACCACGTTGAGGAACAAATGCCACCCTTTAAATATTGCCCTATTATAGCGCTTTTCTTTTTTATATTAAAATGTTTTTGTCCAAAGTAAACATCATGCAAATCGGTACATATTATCTCCTGATTGGCGAATTCCGAACATTGCTGATTTGGCGGAGATCTATGCTCCGAGGAGCACTTTTTCTAGTTGAACATTGTTTTTGTTTTTGTTGTTCCTCCTTTTTTATCTTGAAAGTATTACGAATATTTGAACACAAATCTTCTCTTCTGGGGGTCTGAAAATATTTTCAGATGGCCCGCAGCCAAATACGTATTAATTTGGGGGTCGTTGACATGAAAATGTTTGAGAACCACTGCAATAACGGAAAAATAAAATAACCTGGAGTCATAATCAGCTAAAATCTTAAACAATAGTGATGTGATTTATCATAATTCTTTATGTATTTAAAAGTATAAATAACTAGAAAAAGTGCTCCTCGGAGCACAGGTCTCCGCCAGGTCAGGTAGGTTATTGTGGCCTCCTGGTGGCGCTATAATAGGCCAATGTGAAAAGGGTGGCATTTCTTCCTCGGCCTAGTGGGAATGTGCATGCATTCATGATTTGAGGCATTTTGTTCCAAACATGTGTTTTGCTAAAGTAGACCTGCTGGTGGCGCTATAACAGGGCAATGTGAAAAGGGTTGCATTTCTTCCGCGGTCTAGTGGGAATGTGCGTGCAAACTTTCAGGGAAATCGCACGCCGCGTTCATGATTTGAGACATTTTGTTCAAAACGGACCAATCCAGCAAACTTTGGAAGCCAACCTTTGCCAATCAGGATGGAATATGAAATATCGGACAGATGCGTCTTGATCACATGACTAGAGATACTGTGGACCGATTTGCGTGATGTTTGGATAAAATCTGAAGGATTAATATCCAAAAATGTATTTGACATAAGTCGGCCTCCTGGTGGCGCTGTAAAAAGCAGATGTGAAAAATGTAGTGCAGATGTTTTTCCTTGGCTTCTAGGGAGTGTACGTGCAAAGTTTCACGCAGATCGGTGCAGTTATAGTTAAAAATGCAAATCGGCCTGTTATAGCGCCACCATGAGGCTGATTTGAAAAGTTTTAAGTGGCATTTCTTCCTCTGCCTAGTGGGAATGTGCGTGTGCAATTTTATGGAAATGGCAAGCTGTGTTCATGATTTGAGGCAGTTTGTTCAAAACTCACCAATCCTGCAAACTTTGGAAGCCAACCTTAGCCAATGAGGATGGAATATGAGAAATTGAACAGATCATGCAGGGTTGATCACATGACTATAGAGATACTGTGTACCGATTTGCATGACGTTTAGTTAAAAGCTATAGGAGTAATAGGAAAAAATGGGTTTTGCACAAATCGGCCTCCTGGTGGCGCTATAACAGGCCCATGTGAAAAAATTGGGGCAGAGGTTCTGAATTGGCATCCAGGGAGTGTGTGTGCACAGTTTCGGAGCGACCGGGCCAACGGTGCCAGAGATTAGCTGCTAACACACAGACAGGACACACGGACGGACACACGGACGGACACACGGACGGACGGACGGACGGACAGGGGCGAAAACATACTCTCTCGCCATGCCTTTCGCGGACGGACGGACGGACAGGGGCGAAAACATACTCTCTCGCCATGCCTTTCGGCCTGGCGGAGACAATGAACAGATGTGCTTTTCAAAGAGAGAGAGAGAGAGAGATTTTATTGTCACACTTGATAACAATGTACATCATTAGCAGTCATGATATTCTTGTCCAACTCAACTTGACATAGTAATACAAATACGAGCATTGTGAGGGATCAAAATAATATTTAATCAATCAATCATGACATTTTCTTCTATCCTCAACACTCAAAGGAAAAAGACGTCCAAAACCAAGATTCCCACATGAATGAAGAGAATCAGAGCATCTTTATATCAAATATCATGTAGTTTATATGACAGTTTATAAAGCAACAAGATGCCATAATAAATGTCTTATTGTCTTATGCTTGATTCTTACGTGAACATATGAAACAAACAGTTTATTTTTCACTCTGAGACGTTACAAATTTAACCAAATGGACCCTAACCCATTTATATATACCGGAGAAGGTACAAATAAAACCAAATGGACCCTAACCCTTTGTGGTTCTGAGAGTGTACAAACGGGACCATGGTCATTCTAACCGATTTTAACTGGCAAAGGACCAAATGGACCCTGACCCTGTGAGGATTTTACTGTGACCTCCCTGTGTGTGTGTGTGTGTGTGTGTGTGTGTGTGTGTGTGTGTGTGTGTGTGTGTGTGTGTGTGTGTGTGTGTGTGTGTGTGTGTGTGTGTGTGTGTGTGTGTGTGTGTGTGTGTGTGTGCGCGCGCGCGTGCGCGTGTGCGTGCGTGCGTGCGTGCGTGTGAGTGTTCCTCCAGGACACATGATGCTACTGTACCTCCTCTCTCTGACAAACACACACTGAGGAGTCAGGCCACACAAAGAACCCAGCATAGAGGGGTTCAGTGAATGTGGACTGGAAGGTGTGCAGGTGTGTATGTGTGTCAGCGGCGAAAGATGGGGTTTTGCCCGGCTCTCCGCCTCCGGCCCCCACCGGGGAGCCCAGCCAGAGCCCAGCTAAGTCCTCTACCTGGCTCTCCATCCGAACCCGGGGACCCACTTTTAAGTCAGAGGACACTGTGTAGAAGGACACCGTGCCAGCAGGGTAGTTCACATAAACTGCTACTCTACCGGAGCCAGAGGAGGGACTGACAAGGAGTCTAGTTCCCTCCTTGTTGTGATACACATAGTGCCAGTTATGAACACCATTACATTCCAGACTCCAGGACTTGTCATTCCATCCAAACGAACTGTCATGACCCTGTCTGTTGATTCCTCTGTATGTCACTGCTACCTCAATCTGTCCACTCCACTCTACCTCCCAGTAACAGCGTCCAGTCAGACTCTCTATACACATCACCTGTGGATAGACTTTAAATCTGTCTGGGTGATCTGTATACTTCTGATCCTCTCTCAAAAGTGTCACCTTCCTGTTGTTCTCAGACAGAGAGAGCTGTCTGTGTGCTGTGTTTGGATCCAGTGTGAGTTCACACACATCTGATGAGAGAAAAATACAGTAAACATTAAAAACATCATTCACAAAATATCATTCAATGAGTGTGACGCACGCACGCACGCACGCACGCACGCACGCACGCACGCACGCACGCACACACACACACTTTCACAAGCTCTCATATTTATGAACTACTTTTGACGTTCTGCTGTATTTCAGTGCGCGCACACACGCATGCAACTCTGTATTATGACCATTTAACAACTAAGCCCTATTTTTAACTTTTGTTATTTTGATGCGTTGTGAGCTTGTAGATCTGCTATTTTCAAAAGATTTTGACAACATAATTTTGACCACTTTTGAAAAAAGGAAATAACCAAATAAATAAGTTTTACTCAAATACAATTTTTAATACCGGACCTTTACTTGTAACACTATGACTTAGCTGATAGCTGATGTACAAGCTCACAACGCCAAGTGATGACATGTTGTTGACAATGTTTATCTATTTATCAAAACATATGACACATTGTGAACTTGTAGATCGGCTGTGACACGTTGTGAGCTTGTATTGTAGATCAGCTATGTGTGCTATATAACAAATACATAAAATTGCTGACATACAGTTTCACGTCTGTTTTAAAATGAACAAAAACAATAGGGGTCCAAGCACTAAATGCTTGGGCCCCTAACCATAGTGGTCCTACGCACTACATTCTTGGCCCCATAATAATACTTATAATAATACCTCCTCAAGCATTAAACTGCACAAGGACAATAAAAGCTCACCTCTTTGTAGCTCCTTCAAGAAGGCAGCACCATCCTGTTTGAACAAAGACATGTTATTTCAATTCAACAACATGTACAGTAAGGTATTGTACAGTATGAAATCTATTGAACATTATGTCTTGAAAGAGGGAGGAGATAAGAGAAAATAAAAACATTTAGACAGACAGACAGACAGACAGACAGACAGACAGACAGACAGACAGACAGACAGACAGACAGACAGACAGACGGACAAGATTGCAATACTGTGTCGTGACACATCTTTCTCAAAGGATCTTTGTTTTAAAATGAGTGAATGAGTATAGAATGCATCATGTGTTCTTTACCAGCTCGGTTTGCACTTGGTAGACGGCATCATTAATCCCTTTCTTGTACTTCTCAAACAGGCCTTCTGTCACAGCGGCGCATTCTGGGAACAACACGGACACAAAGTTGATTCAGCTGCTCAGACCAAGCCCCCGGGGCTGCGGTGGAAGACTAGTGTCCAAATCTGGTATTACATTTATTTCCATGCTCTCCCTCTCCTTATCCCCCTTCCCTTTTCCCTTTCTGAAAACAACTAAATGACTGAGCTCGTGCAACAATAATTTCACCCACTTCTTTACACTTGTAAACCTGTGATGTGACAATGAAGTTGATTATAGATTTTTGAAAATAAATAAATACATCCCTAATTGCACCATTCTCTTCTATTCTCCTCTTCAATCTTTATTATCATTATAGTCCTCGAAATGTTGGCACACAAACTCCTTTATACTTTTACCTAGAAACATCATTCAAACTTTCAAATCTTGCACTTCATTGGGAATCGTGGGCTTCAACACAACTCTCTTTCAAAACCTTAACTTTATAATAAAAAATTCATGGAGATAATCTGGAAAACATATTTCTTCCTTCACATTTTTACACGCCTACTATGTCATGCTTAAACTGACAGACTCCATTTAAAGTGTTCAGCTATCGGACATTTTTATTTCATCCATTGAACTTTTTGACATTGTTTATGCTTTTGGATCACACTTCAACATATTTGGAAACACCACTTTGAGTTGTCCTTCATTGGTGTAACTTTATATACTTATACTTTATTATACTTTATTGTATGATTGTTCCTCTCTTTGACATACCTTCTTGAACTGCTGGTAGTACAAAAGTATTAAGTAAATTCTGATAGATCATATATTTTGAACCACTTAGGCTGGAAGATTACCTAATAGGACTCACTGTACAGTCATTGTCCCTCAATGAGGTTACCCTAGCAACATAGCAGTAAGACTAGCACCTACCTGTTTTTACCCTATCAACATCCTAACATCTGCCCAACAACACCACATCTGATTTGTTGCTAAACTACAAGTTTGAATTTAAATGTTTTAACATTTATGATTTAAAAATTGATTAAATCAATATTTTACAAATTGTTGATTTGATATCTATTCTTCTTTACATTTGAACACAAATGCTATTCAAACGGAGGACATTTTCTTTATATTTGCTTTCAACGAGCCCAAACAGTTTCTCCAAGAACTGTATCTTTCTACCTGTATCCTGTTCTACCAACTTTAATACTATATATAATATATATTTTCTCTTACATGCTGTTCTTTTCAGCGCATTTAATATTTCTCCCAATGGTGAGCATTTCACCAGTATCTAGGTGGGAGGTAAAAGAAAACATTAAACTTTTCAAGTGACGCTTGTTGCAGGACAGTCTTCTCACCTTTAGAATTTGGTCTTTGTTTGGGATTTTCATTCCAGCACCTCTCCATGAGTTCAAACAGCTCCTCCAGCCCTGGGGCCTTCATTCTTTTAATTTCCTTTAGGGATGGCCTTTCTCCCTTGGAAACATCACACCCTGCAATGGGATGGGAAGTAGAGAAGATAACCTTTATTAATACACAGAACTGGTACTCGTGTACTTGGGTTTGTAATTATTCTTATTGTTGAATTAACATTGAATTTGTGAGGCTAAGACAATGAGTGATTAAGGGGCTGTGTCCACCAAGATTATTATTATTATTTCTTTTTCCATTAGCACAGTGTATGTTTTGAATCCTTTACGAGCACTCCAGCAGCATGAACATTTATTTTGCTCAGATAATTTTATATTATCAACTCGGGCGTTTTTTTGAGGCATTTCTAGGTTCCTTGGCGTTTTCAGCCAACAAAACAAAACAAAACAAAACAAAACTGGCCCCAAAAGGAGGGAAAGATTGATGGAGAGAAACAGAAAATGAGAAAGCATGAACAAATAAAGAAGATGAGAGAGATAATTACTCACGTAAAATGCTGCACAGCAGCATAGCGTAACTAAAAGAAAATGAAACATTGATCAGCAATTAGTTTACATATCCACATATCACAAATGGGACAGACAGCATTAGCAACTCATTCTCAGCATCAGTGTTATAGTCTACCAAATAACAACACTAACAAAGAATAGCTAAATAGCAGAATAAACAGGATAAACAGGATAAAACCTATACCTAAACCTCTATATACAAAAAAAGTATACTACATGTTTTTGTTTCGGGGCTATTTATCACTGTACATCTACAAATGATGTTCCTGTAAAACAAAACAGAAAGATCAACATGACTATTGAATGTTCTGCTTTCTGGTATGGAGCCTATCCATCACAGCTGAGCAGCCGTCATGCATTATGTTGGATATTCACAGGGCTTTGCAGTGACACACAGCTGACTTGTTGAATTCCAGTCACACAGGAAATGGCACAGGGAATGATGAATACCTGTAGACATCATCGGCACACGTGGCTGACTGTGACGTGGCCGCCCGACCCATGTAGAAGGGTGACCCCCTCATTTGAACGGCTTCACCGCGTGTCACACTGAGGGCAAACTTAGCGAGGCCAGCATCAACGATCTGGATGAATAAGAGAGGAGAATGGAGAGAACACAAAGAGGAAGAGAGAGAGAGAGAGAGAGAGACAGGGGGGGAGAGGGGGAGAGATGGAGAGAGAGAGAGACATAGATGAAGGAAGAGATAAAGAATGATGTTGCAATACTACTGCGACAACATCCAGGCAAGCTCCACCACAGAATCAAATGCCTGAAAACCCGACTTCTGAACAAGGCCTGAACACCGGCCAGTCACCAGGCTGGCCTGTCACACTGGAATAGTCTTCCTATGCCGGATAGTCTTCCTGTGAATTACATGTATAGGTCCTGGACTCCTTATGCAAATTTACTTTGTATAGTTTTGCTACACCTGAGGTAGACTATGAATGAGTCTAGTTAGTATATCAAAATAGGCTTATGGGTGGACGGTGGGCGGATGTCAAAAACATAACATCCAGATTGTATTGGCCTAGAGGAGATCACAAACATATTATTGTCACAGTGGATATCAACAATTGTCTAATCAATTGAACTTTGTTCTGTAGCTCAAGCCAACAGAGACAAATACAAACCCTCCATCAGTTTCATCACAAAATAAAGCCATTCAGTGATAATGTTAACTTAACAAATAAAAAATATAAATAAAACAACTGCAATACTACTACTACTAATGAAAATAAAGCATTGCTGTAATCCCTGCAATGAACCCAAGGTATGCATCACATAACTGTGCTATAGTGGTAATGTGTTTTTGTCCCCAGCCCTGTACAGGGCACATCATCATTTGAAGGCTTATGGCCTAACTGACAGGCACAACTGCCATGGCCATCTTGGCCGCCAAGACATTCCTGACCTTGTCCATGGAAGGTTCCCACAGTGATACAAGGGAGCTGGACGAGTAGCCTACCACATACCTGTTTTCTTTTTTTTGCTTCATACAATAACACAATGGAGATTAGCATGAACAGTGCCAGAAGAGGGACATGCTTGACTCATCATTGTTGGTAATCCCCACCAAAAAGGGACTCACCTTGACATTTAGGTCCGAGTCCACCAGTATGTTGTCAGGCTTCAGGTTCTTGTGGATGAGAGCAGGTGTGAGACTGTGAAGGTAGTGCATGCCCAGAGCCACTTGGTGAGCCAGTCGAAAGACCAGTGGCCAGGGTAGCGGGTTCTTTAGTTTTTTCTGGTGAGGGCAAACAGAAACGTTTCATTCACAATCTCAGAGACACAAATTCAAATAAAGGCTCATTTATTTGAATTTAAAGCATTTAAAGCGCGGTGGGAAAAAAACAGATAATCATCATCATAATAGCCCAGATTTATATAGCGCTCTTTTAAGTACCCAAAGTTGCTTTAAATGTCTATAGTAGC
>NC_137603.1:5852925-6017925 GCF_963280865.1 Gymnoscopelus braueri | reverse complement strand
TACAAAGTCCTTACCTGTCAAAAGTCCTGATGAATCCAATGTCCTCGTCTGTAGAAATGCCAATGTATTTGAATGGAATGTAATTTAAATGTAATTGTTCAATGTCTTGCAGTTGCAGTCAGTCACACAGTGTCAGCTACGGGCTGATACTAGATAATACAATGTTTTTATTTTATTTTATTTCCTGCTTATATAGCAAGCTGGGAGGAGACACAGAGATAGAGAATGAAGCTCCTCCCACAGTCAACAAAGCCAATCAAAACAAATGATTGTTGGATCGTTTGATCATGAGTTCTGTCCCTGTCATTGTATTGGATGATGATGTCATTTTAAACTGATTGATTGGCTCTATGTGTGTATACATGAATGAACGAAAACGGTTTAGACCAATGGGCTCGACTCATGAGCTTGCGCTCAAGCTTGCGCACGGGGCTGCGCACCGAGGTGACGCAAAACGCGTCACTGATGTGACGCAGAACGTATCACAGTGGCCCCAAATAGGCCTCGCCCATCATACTTCACAACCCGGAAGAAGGGGTGAATTCGCCTCAAATGCTCTGGGTGAGCAACTCAATACAAGTGGATGGGAGGCGATATCCGGTGCCCTCTCTATTATTTTTAACTCTATGATTCCATGTCTGTAATTTGTTATAAGCATATTTATAATGCATTATAATCTGCTTCAAACTCTGTATGATCATAGTTATAAGTACTCTTAAATGCTCATAATGCTTTACAACAATCATTCACAAGCATTGTATTATGTGCTTATAACACTGTATAATTACAGTTAGAATCAGCCATAAGTACTAATAATGCAACAACAACACATTATAAAGCCTTTCACAATTATATGTGTGAAGTCATATCGTCTCATATTAATTATAACTTCTAGAGTGAAGTGTTATAATCATACTTGATCCGTTAAAACCGGGAAAGCATCTGTGTCATTTTAGATTTTAGCGTTGGCTATTGAAAAATAGCAGATATACATGCTCACAGCGCGGCACAGAGTGAGCTTATATATCTCCTTAATATCTGCGAGCTCGTACACCTGCGAGCTCGTACATCCGCTATGTTTTCATGTTTCAACATCTTGAAAGTGATTGTGACATGTTGAATCATTTTGAATTACGAAAAAAGTTGAGATTGAGAACTACTGATTTAAGATGCATTCGTATGGGTTAAAGGACACATCTTGCAGGGACACATTTTGGGCCCTTTATTGTGTTCTATCTAATCTCTCAAGAACAGATTCTGCTCTGCGTTGGAATCTGTCGTGAAGGCTCGTCATAACATGTACACACTGGGCTACAAGTGGGCGTGCCTTCAGATCAGGAAGCAGGCCGCGCTTTACCCAATCAAATGTAGTGGGCGGGATTCACGTGTCCGTCGATCTTTCCCCCTCGAAACAAACCCAAACTAATTTAACAATAGCGTCCGCGGAGCAGACAAAACCACGGAAAGATATTCACATTTTAACTTACTCTTTCATCATAGAAACAAGTGGGCTTATAACCAAAACGATCCATGTTCTCTGGGAGAAGTGGTGTTAGTGTTCCGTGTAGAAATATTGTTAGTGGGAATGAAAACATAGTGGCACCAACCGGAAGTGAAAGCTGAAGGCAGACCTAAACCCCGGTTTCCTTGTGCACTGGTGTTACGTTTTCTTCCGCCCAGAGCCAACAGACATAGAACAAACAGCAGAGGGCGCTGTTTTTCATTTTCAGTTGGCGATGGGTTCCCAGATTGTGTTCTATCTAATGCTTCCCTTTGGTCAAATAATTTGTATCCATGACAGAAATGTCCACCATTATGCTGATGACACGCAGCTACACATCCCACCAAAATCCGGTATTGCAGGCAATGTGTCCTATTTATTGTCATGTCTCTCCAATATTAAGCACTGGATTTCCCAGAATTTCCTGTAGTTAAATGAGGCAAATTCTGAGACTCTTTTATTTGCCTTATTACACTGTATTTGCCTGTGACAGCTGACATTTTATGTCTATCTGTTTTGACTATTATAGTTGTATGCACATTTTGCTTTGTTTGCTACTTTTTAACTATGTGAAGCATTTTGGAACTTTATTTGGAAAAGCACTATACAAATAAATGCATTGTTAATTCTCATGTGTAATTCATTACAATCATTGTATAAGGCTTCATTTTTGTTATGTTTTATTTCTGTCAGTCAAAGCTTTGATTGACAGCTTTTCATGTCAAGGACCTCCAAATGTATTTCCATTTGGCCACGGACCCCCATCTGAAAACATGTTGTGCCATGGAGGGACCCCCATACAAGATTTGTGTTGTTAAATTGTTAAAAGAAAATATTTCTTGATGTTTATTTAAATAGCAGATCTACAATGCATTGCATTATGAGCTTGTAGATCGGCTTTTTTCAATAGGGTTAAAGTGGTTAAACTGATTTTGGTGCTATATTAAAAGTAATTTTGCTGGGGACCCCCCTGGAACCCCGCCAAGACCCCCTCGGGGTCGTCCGACCCCACTTTGAGAACCCCTGGTTTAATGTTCAGGCAGGCTCTATTGGCTCAATTGTAAAAAATAAATGCCAGACAGGTTCAAATTCGGGGTAAAAGGAAAAAGTTACATAGTGCAGCTTTAAGTGCCACACTAAACAACCCAGAGCCAAAAGCCATTATATTTGGACCTATAGGGGGCGCCACCACAAAAGCTACAGATGACACTCTTTGCTGTAGAAACATGCATGATTTTATAATTCAGCAAATTAAGTACAAATGATCTCATGAGTCATGTGACAATGACTGTCAAACAAGGTTTTGATATTCCATACTGTTTGCTTGAAATTGGCGTCATAAATCTGTGGGTGGGGCCTACTTCTTAGAAAGTGAGAGGCCTCTACCCTCTATTAGACTAAAGTGACATCATCATAGGCTTGTTTCTCTGCCCCATCCCTCGTTTCTTAGTGATTGGGTGATTTTTTGGTGATTTTCACCCGACGCTAGTGATAGAGAGTACAACAAAATCGGGTGGGCTCTCCCACAGTTGTCAGTCGTGTAGGGAAACTGTGACTTCACTGGACAAGGCTCACACTCACATGTCCCATTATTATTTATTTTTTTAGGAATTCTTTGTTAACAATTCCCACATTTTCACAGATTTTGCCTACATGAGGTCTTATTATGGTATTGCTTTTTCATAGGGCCCCCCGATGATGTTTTTCATTTTTTGTGATATTTTATATATAAATTGATATTGAAACATTGAAGAAGAGTACCTCAATTTGCCATGTATTGTTGTACTTTAATATATTTGGAAGAGCAGTATTTCTTATGGAATTTATTATATTGGGTATGATATCCCCAACGTTGTGATGGTGTGATAACGTTAGTGTTCTAGGTTTAACCAAGTTGAACAGATTAGGAACTTGGGTATTCTATGATCACTGATCGAATGTATGAGTGATCCCAATCCTTTTTGTTTTGGTTGGTGGCTGACAGTGTATGTATGTCGGCACGCTAGCTCGCCAGCTAACAGCAGTTCACCTCGCTTCTCTCGCTTCTGCAATCGACTAGCAACGCTGATGCTACCAAGGTAGCACACTAGCTAGCACTGAAGCCTGCTAGCCTGTACTGCTTCTCCACCTCGTCTCATTGCCCATAGTGACAATAGGTTTGCCACCTTCCAGAAATTGAAATAAGGGACACTTATTGTCTCCGCAAGGCCGAAAGGCATGGCGAGAGAGTATGTTTTACCCCTTGTCCGTCCGTCCGTGTGTCCGTCCGTGTGTCCTGTCCGTGTGTTAGCAGCTAATCTCCGGCACCGTTGGCCCGGTTGCTGCGAAACTGTGCACACACACTCCCTGGATTTTCACGTGGGCCTGTTATAGCGCAACCAGGAGACCGATTTGTGCAAAACCCATTTACTCCTACAGATTTTATCCAAACATCACTCAAATCGGTACACAGTATCTCTATAGTCATGTGATCAAGACGGATCTGTCCGATATTTCATATTCCATCCAGATTGGCTAAGGTTGGCTTCCAAAGTTTGCAGGATTGGTCCGTTTTGAACAAAATGTCTCAAATCATGAACACAGCGTGCGATTTCTGTGAAAACTTGCACGCACATTCCCACTAGGCCGAGGAAGAAATGCCACCCTTTTCACATTGGCCTGTTATAGCGCCACCAGCAGGTCTAATGTACCAAAACAAATTTTTGCAACACAATGCCTCAAATCATGAATGAACGCACATTCCACTAGCCCGAGGAAGAAATGGCACCCTTTTCACATTGGCCTATTATAGCGCCACCAGGTGGCCACAATAACCTACCTGACCTGGTGGAGACCTGTGCTCCGAGGAGCACTTTTTCTAGTTCCAAAAGTTTTGGGGGGAGCCAGCCCCCCAAACCTCCTGAAATGCATAGAAATCTATGCATTTGGGGAACAGTTATACTTCTAACACACAATACAAACACAACAGGTCTTACACCTGCATTACTGCATTACACTTACAGTAACATGGTTATTTCCTTGTGATTATTCACACCATAATCACAAGGAAATGCAATGCTTCAGCCATAAACCACATGTATTGTTTATGTATGTTTTGCATTTTGAAATTTGCAATTGTTTCCAAAATATGAAAAAAGTGTATAAAATAATGCTGTGGAAAATTGTATGAAATAATAAAGTATGCATGATTTGAACATGATAAATGTATGTATTTATGCCATAATGACATCCACAGGTTTTATAGTAATAGTTGAAATTAGGCCTTAAATGTCAAATGTTCAAGCATGTTCAAATGCTTACCCAACGCGACGCATCGCAACGTGTTGTGAGCTTGTAGATCGGCTATTCTCAAATAGTCGATGCATAGGTTTAATTTTGAGGGCAAAAATAAGAATTAGGCAACTAAAAATAGGCAATTGGCACTGGGTGAAAAAAAATGGTTACAACATCGAGAGATTGTAAGTAAGTAAGTAAAAAAAAGAAAAAAATTAAAGTGATAATGACAATGATTTTTTTTTGTATAACACTTTTCTAAACAAAGTTACAAAGTGCTTTACAGACTGCATGGTAAATGTGACCACATGTGTCCCATTGTTGAGTCTGCTGAAAGCCCATCAACACCCATTTAAGTATGCACATGCAGACACATGGACTTGTGTGTGCACACCCATACACGCACGCACGCACGCACGCACGCACGCACACACACACACACACACACACACACACACACACACACACACACACACACACACACACACACACACACACACACACACACACACACACACACACACACACACACACACACACACACACACACACACACACACGCCTCCTCCGACTTTTTTTTTTTTAATTCAGTCATTCCTTCTCATTTCATGGATTTCCAGAATGGGCGTGTCTGAACAGGCGATCTCAGAATGGAAATGTTTATGATGTCATAGACATTAATGATGGCAAACCCAATGTTAAATGAAAAGTGCCCGAATCGCTCCGAAACTTTTTCTACCCCCCCTAAGTGGGGGTCTACGAACAAATACTTCGGGCTCGGATTTTGGCTCCGCCCCCCGGAAGTGGGTGAAACAGGCACCTCAAACACTTGGTGGAATTGTTCAAAAATGTTCAAAGTGTTTTTTTTTCGATTTTGTATTTTTCTTAGATGCCTCTTTTTATGCAGAATTTTTCCATATTTTTTTTTTTTTTTAATAATTTTTTTAAATAATTTTTTTTATTGACAGACAGAATTGCTCAGTAGCCCCCCCCTGCACAAGAGGACGTTTTGGTATTGCAGCTGAAAGTGCTGTATAAGCCAGAGACAATTGACTTGGGATGAGTATATCTGAGTGATGATTTAGGCTCAAACCTTTTGAAAAAGGTTTGAGGGACATACACCATATGATATTAAATATCAAATATTTTTTTTAAATTCATGGTGTAGCTCCTTTAACTTAAACCCTCAATACTTAGTAAACTTGACCTTTGGCTCTGTACATGATCTGCTCTTGTTTCCCTTTACACCAGACCTTTTTGCCAAAAATAGCAGATCCACCAGCTCACAGAGCACGTTGTGAGCTTGTAGATCTGCTATTTTTTGGCAAATGTTGCCCCAGTTGTTTTTCTGTAAGTTGTCTGTTTGTAAGGTGTTTATTATTTTGTTTACGGTTGAGGGTTGTTAGACATTATTTTGTATCTTATTTATGGTTATATACTTGAGTGAGAGTACTTAGTTATTTTCCACCACTGCTAGTGAGGCACTTAAACAGAACCTAGAGTAGTTTGTGTCTTAAAGCTCAACAGTGAAACCACTCCACTTACATTCTTTCCATGGTGTGGTTCTGAAGGGACGAATATAGCAGCATTTCCTGAATATTTTTCAAAACAACAGCTTATTTTTTATTTACATTTTTATTTGTTCTATGAATGTATAATGTCAGAAGATCCAGCGTGCATCCAGGATATACGGCCAGTCTGGAGCCGATGCTGGTGATTTGACATGAAGATCTACATCAGATCAAAATGTCTGCTTTCTTCAAATAAAGACGTCTTCACAGTGGCTTGGCGTGTGGGTTGTACCTCTTTAACGTGACAACAACAACAACAACAGCTGCAATGAGTCTGGCTTCTGTTCCAACATATTGTCAGGGGAAGAATTTTGCATTGAAAATCCATCGTGTGCCTGCATGGTTTTTGCATCATGGAGCATCACATTCATCATTATTTGAATGTCTGTTTATTTGTATGTTAATATATTATGCATTTGCACATTTTAGCAACAAGGCAATTCAAAGTGCTTTACATAAAACATGAAGCATTAAGACATCAAAACACAGCATAATAGGCATAGAAAGTGAAGCTCACCAGTTGGAATGAGCAGCAGCAGTGGGTACTATGACAGTACCGTCAGTATTATTATAATCTGTGAAACTACAATTAGTCCTATCTTGCTTTTTTTGGTGGTGACAAATACAGTTTAGACGACACTAATATGGATGATGAGGGTGTCCAGAAGAACAACCCCTTTTCTATAGGATGGCAAGAAAGTTCAAGTGTTGGAGGGTCGGAGGGCAGGCAAAATATAGAGAGAGAATAGCCTAATGGTAAACAGAACAGCCCCAGCAGTCTCTATGTGCGTGTGTAACTGTACGTCCCTCACAGTTGTTTACATGCGGCGCAGTTCAAATCCTATATTAAAATTGCCTAGAGGGTGGGAGGACTGTGGACTGACAGTGGACATCACAAATCCAGGCTTGCGAGGCGCACCGTTGCTCCAATCCGCACAAAACTTCTCACCAGGGGCCACATGTTGTACAACCCAGCTTACTGCTGCCAGGGGCCACATGTTGTATAACACAGCTTACTGCTGCCAGGGGCCACATGTTGTACAACCCAGCTAACTGCTGCCAGGGGCCACATGTTGTACAACCCAGCTAACTGCTGCCAGGGGCCACATGTTGTACAACCCAGCTTACTGCTGCCAGGGGCCACATGTTGTATAACACAGCTTACTCCTGCCAGGGGCCACATGTTGTACAACCCAGCTTACTGCTGCTAGGGGCCACATGCTGTACAACCCAGCTTACTGCTGCCAGGGGCCACATGTTGTAGAACCCAGCTTACTGCTGCCAGGGGCCACATGTTGCACAACCCAGCTTACTGCTGCCAGGGCCCACATGTTGTATAACACAGCTTACTCCTGCCAGGGGCCACATGTTGTACAACCCAGCTTACTGCTGCCAGGGGCCACATGTTGTATAACCCAGCTTACTGCTGCCAGGGGCCACATGTTGTACAACCCAGCTTACTGCTGCCAGGGCCCACATGTTGTATAACACAGCTTACTGCTGCCAGGGGCCACATGTTGTACAACCCAGCTTACTGCTGCTAGGGGCCACATGTTGTATAACCCAGCTTACTGCTGCCAGGGGCCACATGTTGTATAACCCAGCTTACTGCTGCCAGGGGCCACATGTTGTACAACCCAGCTTACTGCTGCCAGGGCCCACATGTTGTACAACCCAGCTTACTGCTGCCAGGGCCCACATGTTGTACAACCCAGCTTACTGCTGCCAGGGCCCAGATGTTGTACAACCCAGCTTACTGCTGCCAGGGCCCACATGCTGTACAACCCAGCTTACTGCTGCCAGGGGCCACATGTTGTAGAACCCAGTTTACTGCTGCCAGGGGCCACATGTTGTATAACCCAGCTTACTGCTGCCAGGGGCAACATGTTGTACAACCCAGCTTACTGCTGCCAGGGCCCACATGTTGTATAACACAGCTTACTGCTGCCAGGGGCCACATGTTGTACAACCCAGCTTACTGCTGCCAGGGCCCACATGTTGGATAACACAGCTTACTGCTGCCAGGGGCCACATGTTGTACAACAATGCTTACTGCTGCCAGGGGCCACATGTTGTCAATGTGCTCCGATCTACACCAAACTTGTCAAAAACACTGTTCGGGGTCTGGCATAATATACTGTAAGAGTCATATTACAAAATCTAAATTGCACACATATTGGCCGATACAGCAGTGTTACAGCAGTGTTTAACACTTCAAAGAGCGGCCATAAAATCTAATCCTATAGTAAAATTGCCTAGAGGGTGGGTGGGCGGACGGTGGACGTCACATGTAACATGCAGACTTAATGCAATAATAAACTTGTATGTATGTATATAGCACTTTTTAAAAACAGGTTTACAAAGTGCTTCACATACAATACATTAAACAGGAAATATAAAGGCAATTTAATGATGGACATTTAAAAACAAAGGAACAATACAAAAATAATAAGACCAAAAATAAGAGTGAAAGCAGAAAACTAGCCGACCATTGCTTCTAGCTAAAAGCCAATCTATATTAATTAGTTTTTAAAATACTTTTAAAAGTGGACACTGAAGTGGCCTGTCTAATTTGCAGCGGAAGTTGGTTCCACAGAAATGGAGCCCTAGCAGCGAATGCCCTGTCACCTTCCGTCACAAGCCTTGTCTGGGGGGGGGTCAAGTAAAAGCTTTTCTGCTGATCTAAGATTACGGGTGGGTATTTGAGGAGACAGTCGGTGCTTTAAAAACAAACAATGTAATTGTGAAGTCAATTCTGAATGCTAGCCATTGCAGTGAGGCAAGAACAGGGGTAATGTGGTCAAATCTCCTGGTTCTTGTAAGGACTCTAGCTGCTTTGTTTTGAATGAGTTGAAGGCGATTGATAGATTTTTTGGGGAGTTCAGAAAAAAGAGAGTTTCAGTAGTCCATGTTCATAGTCCATATTACAGTAGTAATGCAAGGCTTGGTCCGATCCACACCATACTTGGCACAGACACTGTTTAGGGGTCTGCCATCAGAAAAGTAGCCTCGTTCCCAGCCTCACTCATCTGCAAAGAGAAGAGCCTGGTCACAACCTAAACCAGCGAGTGTCTTGGAAGTCCTGAGTGGACAGGATTTCCGTCGTACGTGTTTCCCCCGGAAACTATATTTATTGACCAATCGCAACACTGTTTTCATTCACGGAGAAACAGATTTGTAAAGCATCAACGTCATTTCCTTGGGCGGTACTTCCGCCAAATTCAACCACTTCCCCCTAGACAACCAACAGCCCAGGTCTTGCCCAGCGTGTCAGAAAAGCCACCAGGCGCACCATTGCTCCGCCCCCTCTGTGTTCCTATTTGCTGATGCCCCACCCCCTCTGTGTTCCTATTGGCTGGTGTTTAAACAGCCATAACTCTAGTTCCCAGCATGCTAAAGGCTTCAAACTTGGTAGGTGGTCCCACCGACTTCCAATTCAACAAAAATGACCACTTCCAGTTTTTCCATCCTACTTCCGGTTTGTCGGATTGCCTTGAAACTTCACCCACACACTATTTGAGGGGTGTGGAGTTCAATGGTGCAACCTTCCAACTCTGCCTACCCTCCCATTTTTGTCTACAAGGAATCCAACGGTAAAGAGTGCAGCAGTTTCTAACATTTCAGATGGCCATAACTCGGTGACCATTGTTCTGAACAGCGCAATATAGGACTGGATTTGAAGGCCGCATGGCCGCCTGAAAATGATGATGAACAGGTGGCCTCATATGTGATCATCATCTGTCAGGGTCTTTAAAGGGCTCCCATTATTGCCCTTATAGCCTTCATTTCAGTACTGTTATCGCATTGGAGAATAATACAATCTGTTGATCAACTTGACATTCATTTGCATCACTGACCACATTGCTAAGCAATGTGGTCTATACCAGGGGTCGCGCTATAGGATTGTAATCTGCTGGTCCCAATGTCCGGAATGATTCAAATTTATCAGACATCTGATAAAAAATACCGGTCATAATTATGTTTAAGCATTAATTACAAGCAGGTGCGTAAATACAGCCTAACACTTAGGCCTACAGCATTATATTTTGGATTGAGCTATTTGAACATGAACCATGATGAACGAGTAATATACACATTTTATATACAGTAGTAGGGTCATCTTGCACAAATACATTAATTACCTACACTACCATTTGCGCCTGGCAATCTCTGCTTCTCACCCATTGACTTGCATGTTAAATGATGGCTTTTCCCCTTAAAAATAATCGATCATTTCAGGAGCAAGAGCTTCAAACTCTCTTCTAAATCTAGTCAACAAGGCCTGCAGTAGGCTATGCACTGGACAAATGTGCATGACATTATTTCAATAAACTAAAAACATGGGAAATGTTAGAGGGAGTAAAAGCCATGGATACACGACGGTCGACTGTCACGACCGTCATGGATGAACTTCAACCTGGTGTTTGCACTTTCTCCATTTATGACCCGTACATCTACATAAACGTTCATATTTCAAATATAAAGTGCTTATCCCATGGCCACGGATGTTACATATACGGGCTCTCAGAAGTACCTGTATCATCCGTATTGTTCAATAAAAAGCATTTTAATCTGATCGGTGGCCATTTTCTCCATATGCTTTCAACTGAGTGACCCTATTGGTTGGTAGGTGTATTGCACTCCAATACATTATGAGAAAATGGCCACTAATCGGATTAAAATGCTTTTCATTGAACAATACAGAATATACGGGTACTTTTGAGAGTCCTGTGCATAATTGTAACATCCGTGGCCATGGGGTAAGCACTTTATATTTGAAATCTGAACGTTCATATAGATGTACGGACCGTAAATGGAGAAAGTGCAAACACCAGGTTGAAGGTGATCCTTGACTGTAACAGGAGTTTTCATGTACCGCAGGGACTGCAGTAGCAGTTAATAAATAGACGAACAAATGAATTAATATACTTTAACGTGCGGAATCCGAAACAGGCAGCGCTGTGATTCTGAATTTTGTTACGATTACGGTGATTAGTAGATTATTATTCACACCACCTGGGCGAGTGAGTCGTGTAACTTTCCCGACGTTAAGCTGTGTGTGTTCAACAACACAGCCATGAAGCCTTGCAGTTTAAGTGCAGATTTCAGCTTGGGAAAAGCAGCCTCCAACGGGTTTGGGTACATGGTTCATAGTCACCATTGCGTTATCGTGGTATTCCTAGTCCCAGTCAGAAACACACATATGCTGTTAAGAGAGACAGAAAGAAAGAGCGAGCGAGAGAGAGAGAGAGAGCTTGCAAAGCCGCTCACAGCAAGTCTCCGCACAGACTGGTGTAAAGTAAATAAGTACATTCACTCAAGTACTGTACTTAAGTACAATTCTCAGTCACTGTTCGCCTCGCTGTTTATATAAATACTATATAAAAAATAACGGAGTAACGCACCATGTAGTAACGGTAACTGAGTTACTGAATTAAAAAATGAATGCGTTAGAGTACTAGTTACTGAAAAAAGTAACGGACAACGCACTGCTGACAGGTATAATCTGTCTCATACTGTATCTTCTACACCTCATCAATTATGTTCCACCGACTCCTCTTCCTGACACTCACACTCACATAGTCCTGTATCATGTTACTGTATCAACATCCTCAGTGTTTTATTTAGGCCACAGTGTGCCAGCCTTAATATCCTGTCATCACCATTTCCTCTCTCCTCTGCCCACTACCAACTCTATTACCTTTTATGTTCTTTTGAATTTTATACAAATGTCTCCGTTTGCCTTCTTTGTTTCACCTTTCCTGCCACAGTGGATTTAATTTACCACATATTACACTCTTGATCTCTGACTTACTAATACTTAATTCCATTTCTACTGTTCCTTTCTCTAAAGCCACCTTTGTCAATTCATCCACCTTCTCATCCCCCTCCACCCCTACATGTGCTGGTAGCCAAACTAACCTATACATATTTTACCTGAACTCCCTGTTCTGCTATTCTGGTGACTGACTCAAGAACTTCATGCAGAATATCTTGGTGGCTGTTTGAATGAAATGACCTGAAACTCATAAACTCATCACCCTCCAGCCAAACAAGGCCACCGGCCTTGACAACATCAACACCAGGTTCCTCAGAGACACAGCTGTCTCTATTGTTCCCATAGTAGCCCACATTGCAAATGTTTTTATCAGTCAGTGTCACGTCCCACAAGAATTCAAGATGGCGAGAGCAATCCCTCTGTATATAGAAGGAAGCAAATTAGAACCTGGCAACTACCGCCCGTTTCAAAAGGTTATAGAGAGATTAAGTCACGAACAAAATCAACAGCTACCGAACGTGTGTTCGTAAACTCCTGTTTGAATTCCAATCTGGCTTCAGAACATCCCACTCCACTGACACATGCCTACTGTATTTGACCGACTACATCAAACGTGAGGTAGACTCGGGGCAATTTCTGCAGCATGGTCATGCTGGACCTTCAAATGGCTTTTGACACTGTAAGTCATTTAATTCTACTGAATAAGCTGAGGGCGATTGGTTTTGATAGCACATCATTAAACTGGATGAAATCCTACCTTGAGGGAAGAGAACAAGTGGTTGACATCAACGGAACCATGTCCTCGTCCCTCCCAGTGAGCTGCGGGATTACGTTACTGTTCCTTCTATACATTAACGACATGAATTCTGCCCATTATCTGCCAATTTTTCCTGTTCGCTGATGACTCAGCACTCCTGTTTTCCAAAAACCCATTTTTTAATATTTCTCCTACAGATTTGATCCAAACGTCATGCAAATCGGTACACAGTATCTCTATAGTCATGTGATCAACCCGGATATGTCCGATTTTCCAGATTCCATCCTTATTGGCTGGCTTCCAAAGTTTGCAGGATTGGTCCGTTTTGAACAAAATGCCTCAAATCATGAACGCAGCTTGCGATTTCCGTGAAATTTCACATGCACATTCCCACTAGGCCGAGGAAGAAATGCCACCCTTTTCACATTGGCCTGTTATAGCGCCACCAGCAGGTCTAATTTAGCAAAACACATTTTTGGAACAAAATGCCTCAAATCACGAATGCAGTGTCCGATTGCCGTGAAAGGCCTAAGAAGAAATGCCACCCTTTTCACATTGGCCTATTATAGTGCCACAAGGAAGCCACAATAACATACCTGACCTGGTGGAGACCTGTGCTCCGAGGAGCACTTTTTCTAGTTCCTATCTCTTTTCCTGGTACTGCTACTGTACCCCTAAAACGTCTTAGCACCATCTGTATACACCTGTACATACTCATTATGTCCCTTCAGATATACCCAGTAATTGGCCATCAGTTGTTTCCTTCTTAAATCCATAGGCATTTCTCCATCTCCAGAGTTGGCCAGACACCGGTGATGTTTTATTTGCTCCCTACATACTCGTAATGCTTGAGCCTGAACTACATCCAGTCCCTTTAAGTCGGTCTTTGCTGCTGCTGATAGAAATAGAATAAGAATAGAATAATAGAAAGACGTGCACATACACACAGTGTCGGCTAGGTGCTGAGCAAAAAATAACAGTAAACTAAGAAAGTCAAATGCTTGCACATGCACCGATGGGCTCCGTTTAAAGCAAAAATATATATTGCACACTTTACAGCACTTGTTATTTTTATTTTTTTAAGGCACCCGTGCAAGCGTTACATTTTCTCAGTGTCTTTGCTGCTGAACCATATGCCACACTTCGTAATCTAATCCTGACCAGTGCAGAACAACTACCTGACAAACACCTCATCACATGTTTACATGTGTCTTCTATTCTCTTAATAAGTTCTACCCATGTCAATAGAAGCAAATATGATGTGATATTGTAGAATGAACTTATTGCAACCTCTCACTTTGGGCACGCAGAACGACGTGTCCCAGTGATTACACACACTGCACTCATACTGCACACACACACACACACACACACACACACACACACACACACACACACACACACACACACACACACACACACACACACACACACACACACACACACACACACACACACACACACACACACACACAC
The DNA here is from genome assembly GCF_963280865.1 of Gymnoscopelus braueri. Taxonomy (NCBI): domain Eukaryota; kingdom Metazoa; phylum Chordata; class Actinopteri; order Myctophiformes; family Myctophidae; genus Gymnoscopelus; species Gymnoscopelus braueri. Next base: position 6,003,568 of record NC_137603.1, on the reverse strand, counting down.
ACACACACACACACACACACACACACACCTGTTCCTTATTGTCTCTATTCAACCCCCCCCCCCCCCCCCCCCCCAGGCCCACTCTCTCAAAGAGCCCATGGTGAATAATGGCCCATGCCTTAGGCACTCACTACAATATGATATATATAACTCCCAAGTATTTAAAGTATCCAACCCTCTCCCACTCTTCCATTCCAACACATTTGGGGTGGCTCAGGGACAGGGTTAAACAAATATCAATAGGATTGGTATTAAAGACAGTTAAAGGGACAGTCCCCTCCTTCTCTTTTATTGGCAGTTGGTCAAATGGAGAATCTTTTTTTTAAATACTCAAGTGAAGTAGAAGCCTCAGTTGTACTTCAGTACAGTACTTGAGTAAATGTGCTTTGTTTTAGAAACCTGATGATGTGACAATATTGCTTAATCATTTCCCACAAAGACCCTGTAATTAAATATGATTGTGTTTTGTTTCCCACAGTGTACATGTACAGTGATGCATGGTTCAACAAAGTGCGTTATTGCTACATACAGCAGTAATAATGTGTATTATTATTACATGCTAGACCCAAAGTCCAGCATACACATCAAAAGAAGGAATTTTAAAAAAAAATCCCAAAAGGGTAGCACATCCAAAAAAATCAATAAAATGGAGGACAAAGTGCTCACACTCACGCTTACGCGTTTCGGCTATGAGCCTTCTGCTCTGAGAAAGGCTCATGCTACCCTTTTGTTTTTGTTTTTTTAATTCCTTCTTTTGATTTAAATTATTGTACTTGGAACATACATGATTTTTGCTCTGCTCAGCCTCAGTGAAGCAACATTTATTTTTCTTTATTCTTTATTCTATTTTGGAGAAACTTATAAGACCATCAACAACTGTTGGTATATATGTGTGATAAAGACTATCATCATATTTTCACATGTGGACAGGTGTTGAAAATTAGCACTCTATGTTATATACACTTTAAGCAATGCACCTGGTTCGTCCATAACATTATTTCAAGTTTTATGATGTTTCTTACAGAGAACGCTCTAAGATTACATCAAAACATCAAACAGTAAAACATAATACTTCTGATAAAGCTTGTATGCTCTTAGGAGGGAGGACATCTGGTAGGTTTTTGTACGACTCACAGGCTCTAGATCATAGGACTTCTCTCAGTATAGTCGACTGAATTCTATTAGAGTGGCCTCCTCTCTCCTCGCCTCCAGACAAGGGAAGGAATCTGTTGGTATCCCAATGATGTGGTCGCACTGTCTCTGACTGACTTCGCAGATCGGGGATCAAGTGTGTTGGGAGTCCTGCCCAAATAGGTGAAGCATATTCTAGGACTGGTCTGATGAAGGTCAGGTATATCTGGGTCATCAACACGTCTGAGGAGGAGGCTTGCTCCTTTGGCCACACTTGAAATAATGAACCCTGGCTGGGCCTTCTTCAGCATAAACTGAACTTACCATATAAGGTCACCCTCTCTATACTGCCTGGTTGTTCAGAATGATAGGAGGAGGTATTGGTCTGTTTTGAGGCCCCTTATTGTCTCCGCCAGGCCGAAAGGCATGGCGAGAGAGTATGTTTTGCCCCCTGTCCGTCCGTCCGTGTGTCCGTCCGTCCGTCCGTGTGTCCGTCCGTCATTCTGTCTGTGGACAGCTAATCTCCGGCACCGTTGGCTTGCTTGCAGTGAAACTGTGCACACACACTCCCTGGATGCCACAGCAGAACCTCTGCCCCAAATTTTTCACATGGGCCTTTTTTAGCGCCACCAGGAGGCCAATTTGTGCAAAACATATTTTTTGACAGTACTCCTACAGATTTTGTCCAAAAATCCTGCAAATCAGTACACAGTATCTCTATAGTCATTAAACAAAACGTGTCTTTCAGATTTTTCATATTCCATCCTGATTGGCAAAAAATGGCTTCCAAAGTTTGTAGGAGTGCTCCGTTTTGAACAAAATGCCTCAAATCATAAACACAGCATGCAATTTCCTTGAAATTTTGCATGTATATTTCCACTATGCCGAGGAAGAAATGCCACTTGAAAATTTTCTAATCAGCCTCATGGTGGCGCTGTAACAGGCCGATTCGTGTTTTTACCTATAACTGCACCGATCTGTGTAAAACTTTGTAAGCGCACTCCCTAGAGGTCAAGGAAAAACCTTTGCCCTGCATTTTTCACATCTGCCTTTTATAGCGCCACCAGGTGGCCGACTTATATAAAACAATTTTTTTTATATTACTCCTTCCGATTTTATCCAAATTTCACGCAAATCGGTACACATGATCTCTATAGTCATGTGATCACGACGGATGTGTTTGATTTTTCATATTCCATCCTGATTGACTAAGATTGACATCTATAGTTTGCAGTAGTGGCTTGTTTTGAACAAAATGCCGCAAATCATGAACGCAGCGTCCGATTGCGGTCAAACTGCACGCACATTCACACTATGTTGAGGAGCAAATGTCACCCTTTTCACATTGGCCTATTATAGCACCACCAGGAGGCCACAATAACCTACCTGACCTGGCGGAGACCTGTGCTCCGAGGAGCACTTTTTCTAGTTGTCTGTTGTTTTTACAGCGTTGGCTGCACAATGATCAGTGGTCATTTGAGGAGGCTTGTGCGTTATTTCAAGTATTTTAAGCATAACTAGCCTACTACAGAAGAGTATCAGCTCAGTAACATGTCCACACACCCTGTCAAGAGGTACATGTGTATGAAACACAGTTATACTTGTGTATAACTGTGTTCTGGATGAGTTGAATGACCAGAGTTTACAGTAAGGGACGGTTCCTTATTTAAATTGAAGGGTTGCTGAAACTAAATCATGACCCTCCCTTTGACAGAAATACTTCCTAGGCCCTCCCCAGGTGATTAAAAAAAGAAGATAGACCCTCTCCCAACAAATAAAGGAGAATTGTATACGTCGGCTATTCGAAAATAGCCAATTTATAACCACACAACGCATTGTGATGCAAAGGTTTTGAGAGCTTATAGTCCGCTATTTAAAAAACATGCAAAACGCTATTTAAAAAACAAGCAAAATGGGACATTCTGTATAATAAGTACTTTTCATTTGGTATTGTAAGTATTGTAAGTACACTGTATTTTAATACTTTTGTACTGTTACCCTAGTAACATTTTTAATATAGGGCTTTTACTTGTAACAGTATTTCTACATTGTGGTATTGCTACATTAACTTTTAAGTACTTCTTCCACCTCTGCTTGATTGTGTAAATAAATCCCACATCTATGGGCCTATGTGTACAGTATGTTCCATTATATTTTTACCCTGATGGATATCCAAACCTTCAAAACCACTCTAAAAACCCACCTCTTCAATATGGCTTTGCCCAGCTAACTGCACTCCCCCCTGTCTCACCATTCCACTGTTTTTATTGTTTACTGTTTTTTTTTTATAATAAAGTTGATTTTCTTTTGTTGTTTTCTCCTCCCCCCATGTAAAGCGTCTTTGGGTACTATATATATATTTGAGATATTATTATTATAGCTACCATTTACCCATACTGTATGACCTGTGATTGCATCACAGTGATTGCATCACAGTGATCTAGCATGGAAACTCAGACACAGATCACGTTACCTGCAGTATGGAGACCTAGAGCACAAACTGAGGTATTATTAACCACAGGAACCTGACCAAACAGTGTGTTTTCATGTGTTGTTATGTGGGCCCCATGCATGCAGGAAGACTGGTTTCTATGGTACTACCATAGCTAATGGTGAGGCACATGTAATCGTCACAATTACCTTTAAGTTCCCGATCACCACATCACCATTATTACATTTTTAGTTAGATGTCCCCGTAGCTCAATCGGTTGGGCTCTTGCCTTTGGGCCACATGGGTTCGATCCCGGGCACCGTCAACTCAGCGTATATGAGTAGCATGACTCGGGTGCGGTAAGTTGTGCGGCAAGTACTGGGAGCTGATGGTAGGTGTGGCGCTTCACCTCAGCATTCCATCTCCCAGGGGTCTAGCGTATTGTAACAGGGACAGAACAAACTCCCGTATTCTTGGCTGATAACGACAATAAGCCTCTCCAACTTACTTACTTAGATGAAATAGATAGATATTTCAAATGCAAAGAACAAAATAATTAGAATGAGTCCACCTTTAAATGAGTTAATAGTGTTAGGAGGGTCTTTGCTTAGGCGTAGTCCAGAAATATTATTGTTTGTTCCTGGTCTGATTGGAACATTAGTACGGTTGCATCTTCTCCCCCTTGTAACCAGAGCTGTCATTTCAGAAAAAAGGACAGGGTAACAAAGTAGCCGATCTACAAGCTCACAAGTCACAACGTATCGTGTTGTAAGATTTTAGATCTGCTATTTAAGGGGGGCATATTGACACCAGATTGAAAGTGGCTAATGAATGTAGGCAGACATGTTTCCTGTGTCAGATGTGTAGATGGATGGGTGTGGATTGAGATGAATTCCGAGCTGATCTGCAAAAAACCTTCAGAAGTGTAGCAAATATACAAGTGAATTTGAGGTTCATCATCATCATCATCATAAACTTTATTTAAACTCGGAGAACAGTTGAGGGGCAGGCCCTCATTTTCAATGTAGCCGAGGTAACAATACAGAACACAATACTCATTCATATACAACAATAATAAAAAACACAATGAATCATAAGACAGAAAATACTTACAAACGTGTAAGTTTTAAGTATTTTCTAACTCTTTTCACTTAAAAAACATTTCAGGATGACAATTCAGTTCAAGTTCTAGAGACACAATCTCAATATATTTTAAACTATATGATCTCAACGTGGCCATGAAAAGGCTTTCCAATGATGTAAACGACCATCAAAAACATACTTGGTTTCTAACTCTTCAACAAAAGTGTTAGAAACCATTGGTTGCCCTGAACTGACCCAAAGAAGGACATGAGGACACGAGGGGCGGCAATCCCCAATTGACGCCCCTGCTTGTTCCTCCGCGTCTTTGCTTGCGTCCGTTTGGGTCATCAAACATATTCTGAATAGTAAGATCACATTTAGCATTTAATTCAACTCAAGAAACCCAGCAGCACCCTGCCAATAAATCTTGATTATTTTTATTACAAGCAACTGGTATGAAGTCAATGTCAGAAATGTCTTACTAGTGGTACCAACTCTGTTGGACAAGGTTGAAGGTATTGTTACAATATCATACCACGGTATATTAATAGGATTTAGATGTTAATGACTAATAAAATCATGAACAAACAATGCATGTCGACAGATACTGATTAAAATCCTTTTAAAGGCATGCCCCTACTTATAGTTTCTGCGTTGCAAGCAATAAATCCTCAATATAAAAGAGGCGGGTATGAGATGGTTTGAGCGCAGGCCGATCTCAGAGTTTCATTTGGGAGGTGAGTGAGACTTGTTTAACTGTCATTTATAGTGAAATAAATGTAAGATGCTAACTAACTGCCTGACAATTTGTTCAGTTGTCTTTGACAAACAAATAATGTAACCTTAATTCATACAATGACATTAGAATAGATTATAATATAACAGAACTAAGAAACTAAACACACATTATATTTGAGCAAATATAATTTAATTTGATGGCATGAATATAACTAACACGTATCCTAAAATGGATCAAACTGTGGAACTATTGACAAACTGAGCTTTTTATCTCTTACCAAGTGGTGTAATGTAATATTTAACACATCGAATCGGTAGTCTTTTCGTATACTGTGATCAACCCAACATTTCACAATGTACATATTGTCAGGAGCAGCCCTTGCCCTAGAGACTTGACAGGGACAATGCACACTCACTCATCAAACTACACGCCTGCTTCTAAATTTAACATCGCTGGCCAGCTTGGAAGTGACTGTTTGGGAGTGTTGTGTGTTTCATATTATTTGTATACCGGTATACAAATATGAAACACACAACACGCCCAAACAGTCACTTCCAAGCTAAAATGTAGAAGCAGTTGTGACGTTTGATGAGTGAGTGTGCATTGTTCCTGTCAAGTCTCTATCGGGCACGGGCTGCCCCGTGACACATATACTATGTATACAATATATAGATACAAGGTTTGTGACTTCTATTGTGACTACTAGCCGTTTTAGTATGAATATTAGTTACTGTTACTTTTGCTGCCTTAGTATCAGTGTAACACATGTTGTTCTAAAGCTACAATATGCCTCATTGTACATTTATATGCCTCGTGCCTCATTGCACATTTACTGTATATATTTTTCCCTTTATTCTCCCTGCCCTTATTGTGCTATGCTGAATACTTTTCATACTTAATTAAATTAAAATTTAAATTGTATTTGTATTCTTATATTATCTTGTTTTTTATTATATATTGATTTAATTCACTATTACTATTGTCATTGTTGTTTAAGCACAGTACGCTGTAGCGTGCAAAATTGCACTTTGAGTACTGACAAATAAAACCTTCTTCTTCCTCTTCAAAATGGTGAACACACACACACACACACACACACACACACACACACACACACACACACACACACACACACACACACACACACACACACACACTTAGGGTTTGCACTTGAAGGTTCCAGCTGTAGAGGGGAAAAGTGAGTGTTTGCACTTTTTCTATTAAACTAACCTACAAGACTATATAGTCCTAAAAAGTCCTACAATTCTCTGTTCAGATCTCAAGTCAGCAAAGGCGTCAACGCCATCTTTATTTCTGTCTACAGAAAGCCGCCACCATGAGTACGGACGCGGAGATGGAGCAATATGGCGGGGCCGCCATATTCCTCCGTAAGCCAGAGAGGGAGAGACTCGAGGCTCAAACTGCACCCTTTGATGCCAAAACTGCAGCATATGTGGCCGATGTTAAGGAGCTGTATCTCAAGTGTAAAGTTATAAGTAGGGACGGTAACAAAGTCACCGTGGAAATAAACGACACCAAGGAGGTACGTAGGTAGAGGTGTATCTAAAATCAAATCGTGGCACAGTACAACTGTAATCACAACACATTCTGAAGTTGTTTTTTTCTTGTTTTTATTGTCTAGGAAAGAACTGTGAAAGAGGACGATGTGACCCCCATGAACCCTCCCAAGTATGACAAGATTGAGGACATGGCCATGATGACCCACCTCTCTGAAGCCACTGTCCTGTATAACCTCAAAGAGCGTTATGCAGCGTGGATGATCTATGTAAGATGTTATACCTGCTGACTCTGAGAACAGTACAGCATTCTGCTCTGAGCTGTCAATAGCGAAGATAAAAGAAAAAAAGTAACATCCTGAAAACAAGATGTAATAATGCTTGGCTGTTCCCTCATGCCACTTGGAACTGGTGGCTGTAATCCCCCAGCCAGTGATGGAAGAAGTCCTCAAATGTTTTACTTAAGTAAAATGATCAATACTGCAATGAAGAAATACATTGCATTATACATTGCAAATACATTGTTTCCCATATCAAAATGTACAAAGTAACTAGTAGCTAAAAGTTTTTAAATAATTGTAGTGGAGTAAAAGGACAATAGTTGCCTCTGCGATGTAGTGGAGTAAGTAAAAGTATTGAAAATTGGAAATACTCTGGTAAAGTAAAAAATACCTCACAATTGTACTGAAGTACTGAATTGTACTGAAGTACAGTTGAGTACTTGCTTTCCACCATTGCCCCCAGCCCTAGTGATCCGTTGTCCCAGATTATGTGTAGTGCTCTCTGCTATGTTGTATGTTATAATGTTCTCTCTCTTGTCCCCTTCAGACCTACTCTGGCTTGTTCTGTGCAACTGTGAACCCCTACAAGTGGCTCCCAGTGTACGACCAGCAGGTTGTAAATGCCTACAGAGGCAAGAAGCGTGTGGAGGCTCCACCCCACATCTTCTCTGTCTCTGACAACGCCTATCAGTTCATGCAGATGGGTACGTACTGGTCAGGACAATGTAAACACAGCTATAATGGTTTTGTGCTGCATACATGACTAAAAGTACATTTTACATTTTACAGATAGAGAGAATCAGTCTGTCTTGATCACGTAAGTTTCTCATCTACAAAGCATAAAAAAAGAACAATGTAATCAAATCCACTAACTGCGTTTCTCTGAATGTATGCATTTATAACCAGTGGAGAATCCGGTGCTGGAAAGACTGTGAACACCAAGCGTGTCATCCAGTACTTTGCAACAGCAGCATCTGGTACTGGAGACAAGAAGGAAGCACCAAATATCGGTGCTGGCAAAATCAAGGTATTTGTATAGGTTTTAAACTTGGACAAATTACACATTTTGAACATAAAGAATGTATATGCAAAATAGCAATTCAATTTAAAAGAATTCTGACCAAATTCTAAATTGGGTGATGTCTAGGGGTCACTGGAGGATCAGATTATTGCAGCCAATCCCTTGCTGGAGGCCTATGGTAATGCCAAGACTGTGAGGAATGACAACTCCTCTCGCTTTGTAAGTGTAAAATAATTATGTAATAAAAATCCTGCAATCATTTCATAATGTAGAGGGATTTGTTACAAATTGTGCTTTATGAAACAGGGTAAATTCATCCGAATCTGGTTCAATAATAGCGGTAAACTGGCCAGTGCTGATATTGAGACATGTAAGTATGAAATTCACATATGATAATTAAATCGTGCCTTAATTTTTAGAGGAATACATTTTGACTTTGTACATTAATAATAACAATAACAATAACAATTATAATAATAATAATATATAATATATATATTATAGATCTGCTGGAGAAGTCCAGAGTGACCTACCAGCTCGCTGCTGAGAGAGGATATCATATCTTCTATCAGATGATGACCGGTCACAAAGCTTACATAATTGGTAAATTGAAAATGGACTAATGATGTAGTGATTACATCAATTAATTAATAAAAACTAATTTTCACCCTTTTTCTTTTTAATCCCTTTTCAGACATGTGTCTGATCACCACCAACCCCTATGACTTCCCATTGTGCAGCATGGGTCAGATCACTGTGGCCAGCATTAATGACAAAGAGGAGCTGGACGCCACTGATGTCAGTAAACATATTTTTATAATAGGTTTTTAATATTCAGTGTACAGTCAGTTGCTCTGCAAGTGCAATGCTTGTATTTTCAAAAGTGATGTTTGTTATGGTCATGTGTGGGTCATGACCGAAAGAATTAGATTGCTGATACAAGCAGCCGAAATGAGTTTTCTCAGACGGGTGGCCATCTCTCTCTCCCTTAAGGATAGAGTGAGAAGTTCGGTCATCCGCGAGAGACTCAGAGTAGAACCTCTGCTCCTTCACTTGGAAAGGAGCCAGCTTAGGTGGTTCGGGCATCTAGTACGGATGCCTCCCGAGCGTCTCACTAGGGCGGTCTTCACTTCACGTCCCACTGGGAGGAGACCCCCTGGCAGACCAAGGACTAGATGGGGGGATTACATCTCCACACTGGCCTTGGAACATCTCAGGATCCCCCAGGAAGAAGTTGCTAATGTCGCTCGGTAAAGGGAAGTCTGGAGCTCTCTGCTGGAACTGTTACCCCCGCGACCCGATTCTGAATAATCGGTTGAAGATGGATGTATGGATGGATGGATGTTTGTTAAAGTAATGTGTTAATGTAAATCTTTTGAACACAGGATGCTATTGACGTCCTTCTAAAGTGATGTTTGTTAATGTTTTATTCTCCATCTTTTGATTGACAGGATGCTATTGACATCCTGGGCTTCGACAATGAGCAGAAGCAGTACATCTACAAGTTCACCGGTGCAGTGATGCATCATGGGGTCTTGAAGTTCAAACAGAAACAGCGCGAGGAACAGGCTGAGCCTGATGGCACAGAGGGTGAGCATTATCTTCAGCCAAGGAATGAAAACAATCAATAGTTTATCATAAGTAATTTTAATACATTCTATATTTTTATGACTTATTTTAGAGGCTGACAAGATTGGCTACCTGATGGGTCTGAACTCAGGAGAGATGCTGAAGGCATACTGCTATCCTAGAGTGAAGGTTGGAAACGAGTATGTCACTAAGGGACAAACTGTGTCACAGGTGAGAAAGTTACTTTATTTGATTATTCTGAATTCATATTCTCTACATGACTTACCATTAGAACTGTAATGTATTTTATTGTTCTGAATTCATACGCACCTTACGTTCTCTACATGCTTCCACACTATGCACAAATAATAACACACACACATACACACACACACACACACACACACACACACACACACACACACACACACACACCCCGAACCTCTAGTATATTATATGTACAGTATGATACACTGCCAAATAAATAATGAGAGACCACACTGAGTAGAACCACTGCTCCTTCACTTGGAAAGGAGCCAGCTTAGGTGGTTCGGTAAAACTATAAGCAATTAAATACACACACATTTTAACATTCAACATTTTAAAGTAATAAAAAAGTCATTATATTCAAAACAAATCACTTAACAATTCACATAATGTCTCATTTCAACAGAGTGGGTAACAGTCTTCCAGGCTTTCAAGTTAATCATTCCGTGCTATACCACAGTGCTATACCCACACTAAATGGGGGTGGAAAATGCATGGATGTATTTTGGAAGAAATGTAATACCATTCACACCCCTACTAATAACTTTCCTATTTCCTCAGGTAATGAACTCAGTGGGTGCCTTGGCTAAGTCCATCTATGAGAAGATGTTCTTGTGGATGGTCATCAGGATCAACGAGATGCTGGACACCAAGAACCCGAGAAGCTACTACATTGGTGTGCTGGACATCGCTGGTTTTGAAATCTTTGATGTAAGCATGGACTTGTTTTTTAAGTTGTAGACTAATTACTTTTTGTCACAATTACTTTAAAGGAGTAGTTCACCCAAAAAAAACGTATTTTCTATCAATAACACAACCCATGAAGCATTGAATTCATGGAGACGTTTTTGTTTTTATCGCATTCCTAAGCCAATCATTTGATAACCGGCGGTCTCTCCGGTAAGAGACACAAAGAGTCTCCTTTGTGTAAGTAAAGTGTTTTTGTGCAATGACGGCATTAATTTACGAAAAAACAAAAAGTTAAAATCTGGAGATAAGAGGTTTCTGCCCGACAACAGCGATATATATACTGTAGCAACATAGGTTTTTTCAGAACACGTGTTAGGATTTAGAAGACATTTGTAGAATCGGCCTCAGGTCTTAATGGGTTAAAAGATTAAAGTAATGATATTTCCACCTACAGTTCAACACCCTGGAGCAGCTGTGCATCAACTTCACCAATGAGAAACTGCAACAGTTTTTCAATCACACCATGTTTGTACTGGAACAAGAAGAGTACAAGAAAGAGGGCATTCCCTGGGATACCATTGACTTCGGCATGGACCTGGCCGTCTGCATTGAGCTCATTGAGAAGGTAATATACTGTCTGCATTGAGCTCACTGAGAAGGTAATATACTGTCTGCATTGAGCTCATTGAGAAGGTGATATACTGTCTGCATTGAGCTCATTGAGAAGGTAATATACTGTCTGCATTGAGCTCATTGAGAAGGTAGGTACATGGACTTGACTGTCTGCATTGAGCTCATTGAGAAGGTATACTATTATTTTGTGATGTTAAACACGTCATGAAATGGCTTTATTGCTAACTTTTCTGCTAAACTTAGTCAAAGATGGCTAATTTATGAAGATAAACCATCCCAATTGGAGCCACTAGAGGAAAATGGTACACAAATCCTACAAATGGTCTCCTAAGTGGGCGTCTGATGGAAAATCTTGCAAAAGTCAGAAGTTTACTTGCGTCTCGAGCAATGGGAGAGAGGAGGTCTCGTCTCACAGCAGCGTAGCTGTTTGTTGTCTCATTGTGCATTTGGCAGACAGAGTTTGTCTTTTGTCTCCTTCACAAAGCCCTTGGGCATCTTCTCCATCCTTGAAGAGGAGTGCATGTTCCCAAAGGCCTCAGACACCACCTTCAAGGCCAAGCTCTATGATCAGCATCTTGGAAAGTGTAAAGCCTTTGAGAAGCCCAAGCCTGTCAAAGGCAAGCCTGAGCATATGCAGCCCCACTTCGCCCTGGTGCACTACGCCGGTACGGTGGACTACAGCATCGCAGGCTGGCTAGAGAAAAACAAGGATCCCCTCAACGACTCTGTGGTGCAACTGTACCAGAAGTCTTCAGTGAAGCTGCTGTCTGTGTTCTATCCTCCTCCTGAGCCTGAAGGTATGTTTATTAATATAATCATATAATATAATATATGTGTTCTATCCTCCTCCTGAGCCTGAATGATATAACAGTTAAACTGCTGGCTGTGTTCTATTTGGGGGGAAATCAATATATCTAATCAAATCAATTACCAAGTTCATAAAATAATGACATTATTATTTGACAGTAAAATCCTCAACTTGTGATATTAAAGCTGCACTATGTAACTTTCCTCTTCTACCCCGGATTTGAACCCGGTTTCCTGTGCAAGTGCTGGATCTTTACCATTGAGCCAATCTGGGAACCCATCGCCAAATAAAAAGTAAAAACAGCGCCCTCTGCTGTTTTTTACTTATTCACTTGGCTCTGGGACAAGCTCAACGGAGCACCCGTGCGCAAGGAAACCGGGGTTTTTTGTCTGCCTTCAGCGCTCCACTTCCGGTGGTGCGACTATGTTTTCATTCCCACTAACAATATTTCTCCACGGAACACTAACACCAATTTCTCCCAAAGAACATGGATCGTTTTGGTTATAAGCCCACTTGTTTCTATGATGAAAGAGCAATTTAAAATGTTACTAACTTTCCGTGGTTTTGTCGGCTTCGAGGACGCTATTGTTAAATGAGTTTTGGCTTGTTTCTAGTGGGGAAGGAACGGCACACACGTAAATCCCGCCGACTACATTTGATTGGGTAAAGCGTGGCCTGCTTCCTGATCTGATAGCACGCCCACTTGTAACCAATGCGCACGGGTTGTCAACACGGCTACCGACAGATTCAAACGCAGAGCAGAATCTGTTCTTGAGAGATTACCATTGAGCTAATAGAGCCTACAATATATCTGTTGACTTAACAAATGAAGAATAATTTGTTAAAGTCAAAATAAACTGTCTGCTCATGATTCTACCAAAGGAGCGTCGGCAGGAGGCAAGAAGAAGAAGGGTGGTTCCATGATGACTGTGTCTGCTGCTTTCAGGGTAAGAGTATTTATTCATTATCAACATTATTTAGTCATGCATCAAATAGGCACAATATATTTTCATGTTGTAAATATTAATAAACAATGTTGTGAGCTTATAGATCAGCTATTCTTGAATAGCTGTATAATAAAATAGTGCTTGTTGTATGTTTTGCCTAAATGTTTTAAATAATATTCTAAATCTGCAAAGTTACTAGTAACTAAAGTTTGCAAATAATTGTATTGAAGGAAAAAGTACAATATTGTATAATTTTTTACTGATAATGAACCTACTTGGCTCTTTATTATGTCTCGACAGGAGAACCTGGGGAAGCTAATGACCAACCTGAGGAGCACTCATCCTCACTTTGTGCGTTGCCTGATTCCTAACGAGTCCAAGACTCCAGGTAAACACCAAATTATTATTATACATATAATTATGTGTATATATATATATATATATATATGTATGTATGTATACATACACATATGATTCCTAACAAGTCCAATACTCCAGGTAAAAACATGAGAATGAGAATGACAATGAGAATAATAATAATGAAGCAACATCTTTACAGGCCTGATGGAGAACTTCCTGGTCATACATCAGCTGAGGTGTAATGGTGTGCTGGAGGGCATCAGGATTTGTAGGAAGGGCTACCCCAGCAGAATCCCCTATGCTGACTTCAAGCAGAGGTATAATTCCTTTAGTACAGGTTTTAGTTTCATAACTATTAACGGGAGGCATGCAAAATGACCATGAACTTTTGCAAAACAGGTACAAAGTACTGAATGCCAGCGCATGTCCCGATGGCCAGTTCATGGACAACAAGAAAGCTTCTGAGAAGCTGCTTGGGTCCATTGATGTACCTCACGAGGAGTACAAGTTTGGACACACCAAGGTAAACACACTGCGAACCTTGTTTAACATTATTGAGAGAGGACCAAAAGTTGGTTTTGCAGTCGATTATTTACATATATAGTTTGTAATATCCTATGCAGGTGTTCTTCAAAGCTGGTCTGCTGGGTACGCTGGAGGAGATGCGAGATGAGAAGCTGGCTATTCTGGTCGGCATGATTCAGGCTCGCTGCAGAGGTTTCCTCATGAGGATAGAGTTTATTGCGATGATGGAAAGAAGGTATACTTTGACATAATTTACATAATTTAATGTAGTATTTAGTTACAATTTCTTACGGTACACTTTTTTAATTACCGGAACTGTTTTCCCAACAGAGATGCCATTCTCTGTATCCAGTTCAACGTGCGCGCATTCTGCAACGTGAAACACTGGCCATGGATGTTGATGTTCTTCAAGATCAAGCCTCTTCTGCAGAGTGCTGAGACTGAGAAGGAGCTGGCCAATATGAAGGAGAACTATGACAAAATGAAAACTGACCTGGCTACTGCTCTGGCCAAGAAAAAAGAACTGGAGGAGAAGATGGTGTCTCTGGTACAGGAGAAGACTAACCTGGCAATGGCAGCCGCATCAGTAAGTCCAAGGACGTTTTGTAGTTCAAATCGTATTGTAATCTTAGCTTGAATCTTTTCTCTTATCTTAACTCATTATGTTCATCCTGAAAAAATGCTGATGTAGTGAGTTTGTGCACCGATCTGGGATCGAACCGCGCTCCCCAACTCGGCAACCAAACGCAGAACAAGAATAGAGCTAAGCTCTATTCTTGTTCCGGGATCACTACATCTACCCCCTCATTTTTTTGGGAGCGCGTCCTCACGGTTCAGACTTCACGCATCACGCCCCTCACAACGCACTACGTCCCTCATGTCCCTCACGTGAGGACCTCCCGCTCCACATCCTGCCAACTACGCCAGATTGTAATGGAGCTAAACTCGATTGGCAGAGATATGTTGAGGCCGGGTCTTGTCCGGGGTCACTACACTGACATGTTTCCTTATTTTATTTATTTTTGACCTCAAGGGAGAAGATAGTCTGAACGATGCTGAGGAGAGATGTGAGGGTCTTATTAAAAGTAAGATCCAGTTGGAGGCAAAACTCAAAGAGACAACTGAGAGACTGGAGGACGAGGAGGAGATCAACGCTGAGCTGACCGCCAAGAAGCGGAAGCTGGAGGATGAATGCTCTGAGCTCAAAAAGGACATTGATGACCTGGAGCTGACCTTGGCCAAAGTGGAGAAGGAGAAACACGCCACTGAAAACAAGGTTCATGATTATACACTCTATGATCATACACTCTATGATTATACACTCTATGATTATACACTCTATGATCATACACTCTATGATCATACACTCCATGATCATACACTCTATGATTATACACTCTATGATCATCATACACTCTATGATTATACACTCTATGATCATCATACACTCTATGATTATACACTCTATGATCATCATACACTCTATGATTATACACTCTATGATCATTCACTCTATGATTATACACTCTATGATCATCATACACTCTATGATTATACACTCTATGATCATTCACTCTATGATTATACACTCTATGATCATACACTCTATGATCATACACTCTATGATCATACACTCTGTGATTATACACTCTATACACTATGAACAAGGTTCATGGTTATACACTCTATTAGTTGTCTTATCAATTTATAATACAAGTTCTGTCGTGCTTATTCAGGTGAAGAACCTGACCGAGGAGATGGCCTCTCAGGATGAAGGTCTTGCTAAGCTGACCAAGGAAAAGAAGGCCCTCCAAGAGGCCCATCAGCAGACCCTGGATGACCTGCAGGCAGAGGAAGACAAAGTCAACACTCTGACCAAGGCCAAGACCAAGCTGGAACAGCAAGTTGATGATGTGAGTTCATCAAGTGAATCAAGATGTTTTGAACACATTATGTTTATTGTTGTTACTGAATTATTCATTGTTGTTTTTATTATTGTGCAGTTGGAGGGTTCTCTGGAGCAAGAGAAGAAGCTCCGCATGGACCTGGAGAGAGCCAAGAGAAAGCTTGAGGGGGATCTGAAACTGGCCCAGGAATCCATAATGGACCTGGAGAACGACAAGCAGCAGTCAGACGAGAAGATAAAGAAGTAATGTGGAACACAATAATACTAATTAATAATAATAATTCATGTGAAGAATTACAAATTAATTTATAATAATAACAATGAAATGTCATGGAGAAAAAACACCTGCAAAATGACACTAAAATTAAATATGATGTACTGTATTTCACAGGAAGGAGTTTGAAACAAGCCAGCTTCTGAGTAAGATTGAGGATGAACAATCTTTGGGGGCTCAGCTGCAGAAGAAGATCAAAGAGCTCCAGGTATTTAACATTTCTTTCAAATCTAAAGTTGAATCGCCTAAACCCTAGTTGACCATGGTCCCCCATGGGTCTATACTTAAACCCTATGTACTTAGTTGATCAGGGTCCCCCATGGGTCTATACTTGGCCCCCTCCTTTTTTCCCCTTTACACCAAATCTCTTCGCCACTGCTGATCCACAAGCTCACGACGTGTCACATCACAACACGTAGTGAGCTTGTAAATGTTTGCCTATTATGACATGCCCAAACTAGGGATGCAAGGGTTCATTCAAGTGGTTCAATCTTTTTATAATAATCATGAGTAAATCATGATTTTCACATGTTATTCTAATATCATTAATTTGAAAAGGCTCGTATTGAAGAACTGGAGGAAGAGATCGAGGCTGAACGTGCTGCTCGTGCCAAGGTTGAGAAGCAGAGAGCTGATCTCTCCAGGGAACTTGAGGAGATCAGTGAGAGGCTGGAGGAGGCTGGTGGAGCCACCGCCGCTCAGATCGAGATGAACAAGAAGCGCGAGGCTGAGTTCCAGAAGCTGCGTCGTGACCTCGAAGAGGCCACCCTGCAGCACGAGGCCACCGCCTCTGGCCTCCGTAAGAAACAGGCTGACAGTGTTGCGGAGCTGGGTGAACAGATCGACAACCTCCAGCGTGTCAAGCAGAAACTGGAGAAGGAGAAGAGCGAATACAAGATGGAGATCGATGACCTGTCCAGCAACATGGAGGCTGTCGCTAAGGCAAAGGTAAGAATGGAATGTCTGTGGATAATTCTTCAGATAATACTTGTTCAATGAACTGAAAAGAAAAAAAGCTAATACATGTAGGTCACACAGTCATTAATTGAATATGTGTAATGTTAATTAACAGGGAAATCTTGAGAAGATGTGCCGCACCCTTGAGGACCAACTCAGTGAACTCAAGTCCAAATGTGATGAGAATGTTCGCCAGTTAAATGATATTGGAGCTCAGAGAGCAAGACTGTTGATGGAAAATGGTAAATGTTCTTTGTAAAGTCTATTTGACATGGTTTGTCAATATCACCAAATTCCTTAGAGATGATGATTAACAGTTTCCCAGGCCTTTTACGAATATATATCCAACAAAGATGATACAACCTTTTCAAACGGATATTTCAATTTCTAACTAGGTGAGTTTACTCGTCAAGTTGAGGAGAAAGACGCTCTTGTCTCACAGCTCACCAGAGGCAAGCAGGCCTTCACCCAGCAGATTGAGGAGTTGAAGAGACACGTTGAAGAGGAGGTCAAGGTGAGGAGCATTTTCTTTTACAAAGAGGCCTTGTATTATATTTTTGTGTTATTATATTCAGTTGACATTATTTTGGCAATTTTCTTTTGTCAGGCAAAGAATGCCCTTGCCCATGGTGTGCAATCAGCTCGCCATGACTGTGACCTTCTGAGGGAGCAGTTTGAGGAGGAACAGGAGGCCAAGGCTGAACTGCAGCGTGGAATGTCCAAGGCCAACAGTGAGGTGGCTCAGTGGAGGAGCAAGTATGAGACTGATGCTGTCCAACGCACTGAGGAGCTGGAGGAAGCTAAGTAAGTGATTAGTGTTTTACACAATCAGGTACCACTCTCTATACAGTGATCAATGCTTTACACTATCAGGTACCACTCTCTATACAAAGTAAGTGATCCGTCTTTTACACTATCAGGTACCACTCTTTATACTAAATGTTATTCACAATGATTTGATTTAATTCTAAACTGACCAACAGGAAGAAGCTAGCCCAGCGTCTTCAGGAAGCTGAGGAGCAAATTGAGGCTGTGAATTCCAAGTGCAGCTCTCTGGATAAAACCAAACATAGACTCCAGGGTGAAGTGGAAGACCTCATGATTGATGTAGAGAGGGCCAATGGTTTGGCTGCCAACCTTGACAAGAAACAGAGGAACTTCGATAAGGTGCTTTGACATACAGTAGATTATTTTAAAACGGATTGATTTTAGCCTCCATAAAGTGGGTGTAAATGACACATGTCATTACAAATGGTGTGCAGGTCCTAGCAGAATGGAAGCAGAAATACGAAGAGGGGCAGGCAGAGCTGGAGGGAGCTCAGAAAGAGTCTCGTTCTCTCAGCACTGAGGTGTTTAAGATGAAGAATTCCTACGAGGAGTCTCTGGACCAACTGGAGACCATGAAGCGTGAAAACAAGAACCTGCAACGTAAGACTTTCTCTACATACTTCTTTCAATATCAGTTTCACTTCAATGTTTTTTGCCAACTTGTTTTGAGCCAAGGCTGGTGTTTGTTAACGGGTCAAAATGGTTCCTCATTTTAATCAGTTTATCTCAAAGTTGGGTTCATGTGTGTTTAATATTCAAAGTAAATATAAATATACCTTTAAACGTTTTTAAAGCCAATATTCTACACATTTCTCTCAATTGTCAATTGAGTACTTTGTTTAGAAACGAAACGTTTCAATTGGTGTCAGAAGTGGGATCAATCAATATATTTAGAGGCTACACCCAGTTTATTCAAATGCATTTCTAATTTCTGATTGATGGTTTTCAATCAATGCAGAGGAGATCTCAGAACTAACTGAACAGATTGGTGAGACTGGAAAGAATATTCATGAGCTGGAGAAGACCAAGAAACAGGTGGAGACAGAGAAGTTAGAGATCCAGACAGCCCTAGAGGAAGCTGAGGTAAGACTTTTAGGTTGTAGATGAAGAAGGCAATTGTCAAAAAGTGCGGAGTTATACATATTACATTCGTAGGTCCATTCTACCTTTTGATCCTGTGTTACATATTAGGGTACTCTGGAGCACGAGGAGTCCAAGATTCTTCGTGTCCAGCTGGAGCTCAACCAGATCAAGGGTGAGGTGGACAGGAAGCTGGCAGAGAAGGATGAAGAGATGGAGCAGATCAAGAGGAACAGCCAGAGGGTGATTGACTCCATGCAGAGCACTCTGGACTCTGAGGTCAGAAGCAGAAACGATGCCCTGAGGATCAAGAAGAAGATGGAGGGAGACCTGAACGAGATGGAGGTTCAGCTGAGTCATGCCAACCGCCAGGCTGCTGAGTCCCAGAAGCAGCTGAGGAATGTCCAGGCACAGCTTAAGGTGCAAAACGTAGATAGTTAGACACATATCCAAACAGTGAAACTGCTCTGAACAATGAGTCACATTCTGTTGTTTCTCTTCACCACTTCAAATGTGATTTATCTTAGGATGCCCAACTGCACCTTGATGATGCTGTCAGAGGTCAAGAGGATGTGAAGGAACAAGCTGCCATGGTGGAGCGTAGGAACGGCCTCATGATGGCAGAGATTGAGGAGCTGAGAGTGGCTCTGGAACAGACAGAGAGAGGCCGCAAAGTGGCTGAACAAGAACTAGTGGATACTAGTGAACGTGCTGGACTGTTGCACTCCCAGGTCAAGTCAATGAAAAACTCAACACCAAATGTTTAACATACAAGTCATGCATACTTACATTGTTCAACTGAATGTTTATTTTAGAACACAAGCCTTTTGAACACCAAGAAGAAACTGGAGGCTGACCTGACCCAGGTCCAAGGTGAAGTGGATGATAGTGTTCAAGAAGCAAGGAATGCTGAGGAGAAGGCCAAGAAGGCCATCACTGATGTAAGTTAGGATGTCCTGTCCTACCCTCATCTATTAGATATCCTTATAGCCATCACTGATGTAAGTTAGGATGTCCTGTCCTACCCTCATCTATTAGATATCCTTATAGCCATCACTGATGTAAGTTAGGATGTCCTGTCCTACCCTCATCTATTAGATATTCTTATAGCCATCACTGATGTGAGTTGGGATGTCCTACTCTCATCTGTTAGATATCCTTACGTCATGATTCATATTAACATACAATACAATGCAACAATGACATTCCAGGCTGCTATGATGGCCGAGGAGCTGAAGAAGGAGCAGGACACCAGTTCTCACCTGGAGAGGATGAAGAAGAACCTGGAGGTCACAGTCAAGGACCTGCAGCACCGCCTCGATGAGGCTGAGAACCTGGCGATGAAGGGAGGCAAGAAGCAGCTCCAGAAACTGGAGTCTAGGGTAAGATGTGGTTTAATACCAACACAGGTTATAGTCATAGACAATTAAATAAGAAGAATTCACTTCATAATGCATAATTCAATTCTGACGGTGTTATAGTCATAGACAATGAAATAAGAAGAAATAACTTCATAGTGCATAATTCAATTCTGAAGGTGCGTGAACTGGAGGGAGAGACTGAAGCTGAAGTGAGACGTGGAGTGGATGCTGTTAAAGGTGTCCGCAAATACGAGAGGAGAGTGAAGGAGCTGACATACCAGGTACTGTAATATACCATGTTCACTTCAGTGACAAAATCAATAGATTGCATGAACATACAACTAATGTTATAACTTCACTGTCACTTCAGACTGAAGAGGACAAGAAAAATCTTGCCAGGCTTCAGGATCTGGTAGACAAACTGCAGATGAAGGTCAAGGGCTACAAGAGACAGGCTGAGGAAGCGGTAAGAAAAATATGATGTTTTTTTTTGTGTGTGTGTGTGTGCAACCACACTAAGGAATCATATGAATCATGTTTTCTTAATTAGTGTGGTTGCAATATAAATGCCATAATCAATGATGACCAGAATATCACTACTACTAGTACTACTACTGGGGTCCCAGGGCTCTATACTGTAGGTTCACTCCTTTTTTCCCTCTTAACCAAATATCTCAGCTGAAAACATTACAAGCTCATCATGATGCATTGTACGTTTGTAGATCTGCTTCATTTACGCAGAATATCCGTCTGTTTTCACACAAGGTTTGCATATTATAACATACCCAGAGAAGGGATGCTAGGGTTCAAGTTCACACCATGGAATCATAGGAATCAGTTATGTATAATGCTGGTATGATGTGAATATGACCATCAACAGTGTGTTCTTCACTGTCTATTTAGGTGCTTTCTGTGAGCGGCACAATAGAAATAGTCTCCACACAAATCTCAAAGATTGGCGTGGCACGGCAGCCACACCAAAGTGCCACACTGCACATGCGGGTTATGTGTGGATGGATGCTATGGCCTGTTAACGTATGGATGCTGAGCTTCCTTGAGTCCACAACGCACGAGCGATGCACGCATGCACACTGCACGCATGCAGTGTGTTTCAGGCATCATGATACAACTACATTACCCAGCTGCCATTGAGAAATGTCTGCCTGAGTGCCGAGCAAGCCGTGCCGTCATGATCACAAAGATGGTTGATTGATTTAGAAAGATAGACCGTCCCAATTGGAATCACTAGAGGTGAAATGGTACACAAATCCTACAAATGGTCTCCTATTGTAAGTGCTGCTGATGGCAGCTCTTGCGAACATCCTATGTTTACTGGTGCTCAATCCCACAAGAGTGTGTTGCTGGGAAGGAGAAAGGTTGATTGTCTCCTGATTTGTCTCTCTGAAAAAAGCCATTTTAGGATGAAAATCTTGGGAAGATTGTGTGGCTTGTGACGATTGGGTCCAATATTTAGTTCAGTGACCATGGGGCTAAAGAATCGTGTTCACGTTTTCTCTTCCATTGGAATTAATAGACTCCAACCTTTTTCCGGTCTCCTAAAAAGGCGGCGACCTACTTCACGCAGATACTGGAAGTAAACCGGAGATGGCATGCCTGTTTTTCTTTTATTTTTATTTTTGTCATGGATGATCATGCCGAATGATGATACCATGCAGGGCTGGACCCAAGACACTCATTAACATGCAACACTGCATTAGCTGCAACCACACTTTACAATTTTACTGATATTGTCTTAAACTGTTATCGCAAGATGCTCTTTTCAAATATTGAGGCTTTGAACCATCTCTATCATATTGTAGGAGGAACAAGCCAACACTCACCTCTCCAAGTGCAGAAAGGTTCAAAATGAGCTGGAGGAGGCTGAGGAGCGTGCTGATATTGCTGAATCCCAGGTCAACAAGATGAGAGCTAAAACTCGTGACTCCAAGGTAAGAACTCAATAACTTGGTTATCATTAACTGAGATTTAACTAAAGATTTGTGTTGAATATATTAGTCTAATCGTGTATTCATCTTTTAACAGGGAAAAGATGCTGCTGAATAGTTTCTTCAATCCAAGAATTCACCCTAAAACGTCATAAAATATGACGCATTAGGGCTATATTCAATAAAGCATTATACAATGTCATAAAATATGATGTATAAAGCCTATATTTTCAATAAAGCATTATAAATATACATATTTTGTCACTTGTTGTTTTCATTATCTCTGCCAGGCCAAATAGCTGGGAATTAAGGAATTCGGCCAAAATCATCAAGATCGTGCACTTGGTGACAAGTTTTTGATTTATGGCATGGTGTTAGTTATGGGCATAAGGTTTTCAAAAACCATCGCAAGCAAGTTGTGTCGAGCCAGGATGGTAAAGCCAGGCTTCACGTATTCTTGTAAAAGACCATGAAAGTCGATCAGAATCCTTGACCCAAAAAAATAAATAACTTGACCAATCATGGAGCCCAAAACCAGAGCGGCGTTCTTCTCTGTGGCTGAACAGCAGCACTGCAGCAGCTCATGGAATCATACAAGGAAGTAAAATGTATAATAAGTAAGAAAGGAAACACGGCCGCAATAAATATAGATCCAGGGAGAAAGCGTGGCAAAGTATTGCCGACAAATGAAATGCACAAGTGGTCCAAAAATATACAATTAATTTATATACAAGTCCATAAATATATAATTCAGTTAGGCTTAAACATGAGGAGTTTAAGTGAATATTGGAATTATAATTATAAACACTTAATAACATAATTTTCTAATTTCTAATTTCTAAAATTGAAGATCTACAAGTGAAAAGCTTGCCTTTTGGTCCACGGGGGTCCGGGGGGTCTGCGGGTACACAGCCATGTGGACCCCCGTGGACCCCCGGCCGCCATAAGACAATCTTTTTTCAGGCTGGAAAAACTCATTGGTTTGTGATCACATTGACTGCTTAATGAACAGTAAAGGCAATAGGATTAGTTAAACCTGGCCGGACCAGGCTAACTTCACAGCAAAATTTCCATGGTAACTAAGGTAGGATTGCTTCAATTTTCTTTCGTGAAACCGAGTCATGGATAAACTTATCCAGGGTAAACTGGCTAAGCTAATCTGGCAAGATAATTCAGCTTTCATGAAACCAATTCATGGCTAATCCTGGATAAATTAAGCCACGATAGCTGTTAAATCCAGGCTTAACCCCTAATTCTGCTTTCGTGAAATAGGCCCCTGATCAGGTGACCAGTCACATGCTCTCTTCTCCTGATCTGGGCGGCTATTTAATCTTCTCTGCCTACCTGTCATTCTGGCTTCTCTCCTGGCTGTGCTGGTGTTGCTGCCTCTCTGTCGTCTCCTCTGCTGTCTGTTGCCTTGCCTCGCTGTCTGCTGCTGACCATCAAGTTTGCAATCCCACCGCCTCCCCGGCATCCACCTGTAGGCTCTGTTTCTAGATTCCCCTTGGGGGTCTTAATTCATTCCCTGTAATTCTATTTGGTATGTAACATTAATTAAAATGGTCATGCTTACAGGGAATGAACAGAGCCCTGACGCCAAGCTATGCTTCATATATCTATGCTCAATTATGCTCAATAAAAATATATTCTAAAATCAATCTAAGAGTTGTCTGACTGAACTTATACTATTTGACAATTTTGCCAATGTTTAACCAGTTTTCATAGTCTAGTAGTTTGTTGATTACTTTTGATGCAGTAATGGTCTTTTGAGGTATTAAAAAGACCCCCCCCCCCCCCAAATAAAAAATAAATAAAAATAATGTGGGGACCCCCCTGGGGGTCCCGACCCACAGGTTGAGAATCACTGTTCATGTGATTCCTCATGGACAGTGTTGCCATGTCTGCTTATTATAAGCTGATTTTGGTTTGTTTTACAGAAAAATTGCTTGTAAATTTTGGTTGTTGCGATTTTTTTAAACTTGTTTTTAAAGTGTATTTCTTTGGTCTTGCTTCCAATTTTTTTGTATTGTTTAAACCAGTCTCAAATATTTGCATGTCAAGGATGCCTACATTTATGTAAGCTATCGTATTTCTCCGCAGACCCCCACCTGAATTTTTTGTTCAAATATATTCCAAACATTTAACTTTTTTCTTTTCAAGATTATTTTTCGAAAATAGCAGATGTACAAGCTCACTACGCACGACGTGTTGTGAGCTTGTACATCTGCTATTTTCAAATTGCCACGGATAGGTTTAAAATGCTCATGTGGCCTATTGTAGATATTTTTTAAAGATCGTGAACATTTGTGCAAATCTTTGAATATACACTGTATTTTTTTTACTCAAATTAAATAAACATTTTAAACTCAAAACTTTGCTTCTGAAGGTCCCTGGCACAAAATATATTTTTATGGGGTGGGTCCGCAGCCAAATACAGGTGGAAATTCAAAAGTAGCAGATCTACAAGCTTGAAACGTGTCGACAACAACAATATACTGTATAAATACATACAGTATACGGTATATGTGACGCTCAGGATTCGAACCTTGCTCTCCTACTGTACACTAAAAAGCAAAATGCCTTTTTAGTGTACCTTAGCTGAACCGCATCCAGGGCAAGTAAAGGCAACATGAGTATACATAGGGTGCGTACGAAAATACAGCACTGAGCGCACTGGCCAATACAAACTAATAGGCGAGTGTGCTCCGGTGCGCAATTTCCGAACGCACCCATAATAAACAAATGATCCCCATATCGCTGTTGCCTAAGTTTATCCAACCAAGTGCAACATTTGCATAATGACCGGGCGATTGTTATTTCCATGTAATGGAATGGCCAGCAACAGAAAATGCTTATTAGTGCAGCTGTACAACAAGCAGTGGAAGGAGGAGCAGGGAAGGGAATGGTAAGAGGAGAAAAAGTAGAGAGTTCATCATTTGGAGGATTTGCCATCAGGAAGACAGTGACTGTCTGAAGAAGAGACTTCACCAAAACACCCGACTCAGAGATCTGAGACTCTCTGCTGCCATCTGAAACGTGAGATCACTTTAACCTTGTGTTCATTGTTCATTAGAATAGTTGTTGTTTTCAGAAGAATGTTGAGAAGAGTTGTTTAAGATAGTTTAGTTGTGTCATTGTTCAGTTAACCCATTAAGACCTGCATCTGTGTCACTTTAGATTTCTTTGGCTATTCAAAAATAGCAGATATACAAGCTCATAGCGCGGCACCGAGTGCGGCGCTATGAGCTTGTAGCTCTGCTATTTTTGAAAAACATTAATTATTATTATTATTATTTATTTTTTCAAAAAACAAACAAAAAAAAACATTTTTAAGAATCGCCTCAGGTCTTAATGGGTTAAATGCACCCACAATCCAGCCATTCTTTTTTCTCTTCTGAATCGGCAGCAGGACACACAGAGAGCCTTACGATGAACGACACACAGGGAAATGGCACCAACTCCTCCATCCCCTTCATATCCTCAGAGATCGACACCTATCTGACACTACTAACTGCTGTCAACTCTATCTACATCATCCTGGGTCTCCCCATCAACAGCTACGTTGTGTGGCTGATACTGAGAGCTGGTGGGACGTTAGCCTCAGAGTTCTTTTATCTCAACCTGACTGTTTCTATGATCATCACTTCCCTGGCCTCTGTCTTTACCTTAGCATGGATCTTCACATACAACAACATTTTAGGCACTATTACAAACTTAGCTTATCTTTGTTTTTTCATCTTCTCTGTTCCATGGTTCCAGTGTTGTATCTGTGTGGAGCGTTACATAGCGGTGGTTCACCCTGTGGTATTTCTCAGGTACAAAGCTCTTCGGTACAGGGTGGCCTGTTGCTGTGTTGTCTGGCTGATGAGTCTTGCATTCAGCTCGTTTTATTTTTGGTCAACAACAGTGGTGGGTTACATCTCTCTGGGCTTTGACATTGTGATCATTTCTGTGATGTCTTTCTGCTGCTTCTCGGTCCTCAGAGCTCTGAAACAGCCTGGACCAGGAGAAGGACAGAGGGACAGAGGGGAGGGAAATGACATGAAGAGAAGAGCTTTTAAAATTATTCTGATCAGCTTGATAGTAATGTCACTGACTACAATGAGCTATATTGCCTCTGTTCTGACTAAACTGAATGATTCCATCCAAGTTGCTAATTACATCACATTTACAATAGCCATGATGTCAGGGTTTGCTCATCCTTTGCTCTACATCTACAAAGCTGGGAAACTGCCTTGTTTCAAGGGGTTCTGAGAGCAGGATAGATCTCTTACCAGACCTGTGTGTAATAGTATGTTTTAAATCTAATCTAAATCTTCCATGTCTCAGAGAAACTGATTCAAATTATTCAGCTATTTGTTTTGTTGTTGTTTATTGAATTACTCATGGTACAGAAATATTTATAATGAAAATTACATTGTAATTATAACATTATTTTTCATCATGCAAAAAATGCATGTAATCCTATTAATTATTGTGATAGTGTAAGCTGAAACGATCACTTCACAAGTTCACTCTTATAGCAGGTGATTTGACACAATGTTTTCTAAAATGATTGTTAGTGAATATTTAACCATCAATTCATCTCTGTTCTATGTCTATTGATCAGAGGTGTGATCAAATGGTTATAGTTTGCCTTGCAGGTGGTTATGTTTAGACATGAGTTTGATGTGGTTTAATTACTTCATTTCATTTAAGGGTTAATGTGGAGTTTGGTACAGGATCTGGGAAGGGTGTCCACCAAGACATGATGCTCTTACACCAGTTAATAGCATTTCCTTTACCAATGCTGTTTTATGGATTAACATCCACGGCCTAAATAATTTGACCTGTTCATTAACAACTTTTAATTGTACATTTTAACATTATGATGGAACACGTGCCATAGAGGAAAATAAAACTTTAGTAAAGATCCCACTTGATCCCGAGTGATTGGTTGTGAATATTTAACCATCAGATTTAATTGCAATTCCATTTTATTAAATTGCCAAAGTTGGGGGGGGGGGGAGACAGACAGTGGTGGAAAGTAACTAAGTAGATTTATATAACTACTGTACTTTTAAGTACAATTTGAGGTAGTTGTACTTTACTTAAGTATTTCCAACTTCAAATAGTTTTACTTCTACTCCACTACATCTCAGAGGCAAATATTGTACTTTTACTCCGCTACCATTATTTGAACGCTTTAGTTACTAGTTACTTTGTAGAGTTTGATTATTACAAAACCATACATTAACCACTTAAGCCCTATATATATTTAGGCCATTTGAAAATAGCCGATCTGCAAGCTCGCGATGCGACGCATTGTGAGCATGTAGATCTGCTATTTTCAAAAGATTTTTATACATTTGAAAACTTGTGAAATGTGACATTCTGCATAATGAGTACTTCTGGTACTTTAAGTACAGTTTGATACCAATACTTTTTTTTACTTTTGCTCAAGTCAATTTTGAATTCCGGACTTCTACTTGTAACAGAGTATTTCTACATTGCAGTATTGATACTTGTGTTTAAGTAAAAAATTTGGGTGTCTTTTCCCACCACTGCATTTTACCCATATGTTACATATTTCACATATAAATGTTAGACATGTTTTTATGAACAATATCAAGAGACAAAAACAATGTACAGTGTATTCTGTTCTGTTTTGTTTTCTTGTGTCATGTCAAATGTGTGTACTGTTTATTGTTTATTGTTGCATACATGGCTGCTGGGTCGCAAGACAAATTTCAGTGTGAACTGACAATAAAGTATTATCGTATTATCGTATTATCGTATCGTACTGTAGCCTATATATCCAAACATTTTCCAAAACATTTGCAGAGATTAGCCTTTTCCAGGCTTAATTTTAAAAATATTTCCAGGAATGTCATGACCGTGGGAACTGTTGGAGATGCACTTTTAAGTCCTCTCAAAGGAATAATAGTTCACCCAAAAAATTACTTATTTTCTATCAATTACACAACCCATGAAACCTTGAATTCATGGAGATTTTTCAGCTTTTGTCGCATTCCTGAGACAATAATTTGATGACCGGCAGAAAGATGCTAATAGCTCCGGTAGGAGACTCAAAGTGACTCAAAGTTGACACTTTGAGTCTCCTACCGGAGCCGCCACCGGTCATCAAATTATTGGCTTAGGAAGAAAAATAAAATCTCCATGAATTCAAGTCTCCATGGGGTGTGTAATCGATAGAGGAAAAAAAAGTCATTTTGGGGGTGAACTATCCCTTTAAAGAGCTGGTTCAGCAGCATTGAAAGCTGCTTCTAAATAGGGAACTATTTGTGGTATCTCAGATGTGATACTTTTTTTGTGAAAATAGTATTTATTTTTAGATATATGTATATATTGGTTTGGTTTTCTATATTATTGTAGATGATGATATTGTAGATGGTATATTGTGAATATGTGTCTGATGTATTCCCCATCCACCTCCACACATGTACACAAAAGAACCAGCAGCGGGAGCCAACACACCAGTGCAGCTGCTTAGTGGCCATTAGTTTCAGCTGTTTTAACAAAAATGTAGAAAATAATTGTTACAAGTTGGGCTTTAGGTTAATGTCCATTGGTCCTTATACAACCAACCATGAAAGACTAAATTGCTATTTAGAATCAGAATTATTAATTTGATTTAAGGTATTTATTTCAGGTCTCTGCTACTAATATGCACTGTATGCTGTACAACTGTGTTTCATACCTGTGAATGGTTGAAGCTCAGCAGCACCTTTTCTTTACTCGTGTATATTCCCTTGAGCAGAAAACCTACAAAGGACTCCGATGTAAAAAGAACACAACAATATGAATTCCAAAAAATTTATTCCCTATTACAGAAGTAATAAAAGACGTGTTCTTATACTAAATAAATATACTATGGTGAAAAACCGTGTTCATTTAACTTTTGTCTTGAGCATCAACTGAATCGGCACTGCACCAACATGCTCGGGTGTTAGTAATCTTTTATTCAATTCTCAATCAAACACAAGGAGTTAATTGTATCCTTTAACTTCTTGTTTATGCCCCCAAATGACAGGATATACAGGTTTTAGTACTCATTGCTATAGAGTGTTTGTTCAGTAACAGTGTTAAATAGCTCTATATTCTGATAGTAATCATTGCTATAGAGTGTTTGTTCAGTAACAGTGTTAAATAGCTCTATATTCTGATAGTAATCATTGCTATAGCGTGTTTGTTCAGTAACAGTATTAAATAGCTCTATATTCTGATAGTAATCATTGCTATAGACTAGTGTTTGGTCAGTAACAGTGTTAAATAGCTCTATATTCTGATAGTAATCATTGCTATAGACTAGTGTTTGGTCAGTAACAGTGTTAAATAGCTCTATATTCTGATAGTAATCATTGCTATAGAGTGTTTGGTCAGTAACAGTGTTAAATAGCTCCATATTCTGATAGTAATCATAGCTATAGAGTGTTTGGTCAGTAACAGTGTTAAATAGCTCTATATTCTGATAGTAATCATTGCTATAGTGTTTGTTCAGTAACAGGGGTCTCTCCAGCTCTAGCAAACACACATGTGAGCTTGTAGATCTGCTGTTGTTGAAAATGTTTGACTTATCCTGAAAAGCTGTTAATACAAATAAAAAAACATCTCTTATAGGATCCCTGAAACAATATATTTTCAGATGGGAGTCCGTGGTCAAATGAATTTAGGGGGTCCTTGATATGAAACGTTTTAGAACACTGTCAACATATCTAGAGTATACTCTGTGTGTGTGTGTGTGTGTGTGTGTGTGTGTGTGTGTGTGTGTGTGTGTGTGTGTGTGTGTGTGTGTGTGTGTGTCCTGTGTTTAGCTGAGATAGAAAGACTGTGTGTGTGTGTGTGTGTGTGTGTGTGTGTGTGTGTGTGTGTGTGTGTGTGTGTGTGTGTGTGTGTGTGTGTGTGTGTGTGTGTGTGTGTGTGTGTGTGTGTCCTGTGTTTAGCTGAGATAGAAAGACTGTGTGTGTGTGTGTGTGTGTGTGTGTGTGTGTGTGTGTGTGTGTGTGTGTGTGTGTGTGTGTGTGTGTGTGTGTGTGTGTGTGTGTGTGTGTGTGTGTGTCTGTGTCTCTGTGTGTGTGTGTGTGTGTGTGTGTGTGTGTGTGCTGTGGATATACATTTATTTGATAAGATAAGTGTTAAATAGCTCTACATTCTCTTAGCGATCATTGCTATAGTGTTTGTTCAGTAACAAAGGTCTCCCTGTCTCTCCAGCTCTTTGGTAAACAGAGATTAGGTTACACTAAACAACCTGCAAGTTATAACCATTTGATCACAACCCAGATCATAGAACACAGATGATCTGTCCCTGTCTCTTTTCCCCACGACACGGTTGAGGCAGAAGGCCGCCCACCCTAGAGCCTGGGTCTGCCTGACGTTTCTTCCAGTTAAGGCTCAGCTTACTCAGGGTGGGACAGGGTTGTGTCTCTGCTCTACATGTTGTGGTGTGATTGTGCTATGCAAGAAAGACTACAGGGTCGACAGGCGATGACGTCACTGGTCCGCAAGAGTGGGACAAATGGATCCGGAGATTTGAAAGATTTCGCCTGGCAAGTAACCTCAATGCAAGCTCTGAAGATAATCAAGTAAACACATTGATTTATTGCATGGGAGACGAGGCGGACGATATTCTCCGTGAGTTAACTCTGACGGCTGAACAAAGACGCACATACCAAGGAGTGCGTGACGGATTACAAGGCTTCTTTGTTGTGAAGAAAATGTTATCTATGAGCGTGCTAAATTTAACATGCGCAAGCAGAGAGAAGGGGAGAGTGTGGATGCGTTTGTCACTGCTCTATATGCGCTGGCAGAGCATTGTAGCTACGCGATGCTGCACAATGAACTGATCAGAGACAGACTTGTCGTCGGACTGCAAGACAAGGGGCTGTCTGAACGCATGCAGTTGGACGCGGACCTAACTTTGGATAAAGCCATAAGAATGGCACGGCAGAGCGAGGAGGTGAAAAGGCAGCAGTCTTCTCTGCGAGGGGACACCAGACCAGAGGCAAGTGATGCAAAATCTGTTGACAGAGTGTTCAAGAGCAACTTCAAATCTGCCAAAAACAAACCTCAATATGCTGATAGCCAAAAGCAAAAGCCACACAGTACTCAGTACAGCAAAGATAAGGGTGCACAGTCACAGTGTCAAAATTGTGGCTACTCTCCATCCCATCCAAAAAGTGATTGTCCTGCCAATGAAGTGAAATGTCATGCATGTGGGAGGAGGGGACACTACAAGCGTGTGTGCAAATCCAAATCTGTGCATGAAGTTGAAGAGGATGAGGATGAGGAGGAAATCTTCCTCGGCAGCGTCACGACAGATGGGGATCCTTGGATGGTCAATATTGACATCCATGAGAGCAGTGTGATGTTCAAAATCGACACAGGTGCCGATGTCACAGTTTTGCCCTACACTGTGTTCTTAAACACATACAGAGACAGTCCACCTATAATCAGGAAAGCAACAAAGCCACTCCTGGGACCAGGAAGGAGTCCACTCGACGTAGTGGGCGTCGCCAGACTGCTACTGAGGAGAGGTGAGAAGGAAGAGAGGGAGGAGGTGTACATTGCTCGCCATGTGCATACTGCCTTGCTGGGGAGATCTGTGAGCTGTAGGCTGGGGCTTGTTGCACGCCTAGACAGTGTCACTATGGAGACATTAAAGGAGAACTACCCAAAATTATGCACAGGGCTCGGAGAGATGCGGCAGCCATATGCCATCAAGCTGAGACCAGGGGCCGAACCGTTTTCACTAAAAACACCAAGGAGGATTCCATTGCCTCTAATGGACAAAGTCAAGCAAGAACTGTCCCGCATGGAACACCTCGAGGTGATAAGGAGAATCGAGGAGCCAACAGACTGGTGCGCTGGCCTAGTGGTGGTGCCCAAAAAGACAGGTGCTGTACGCATATGTGTCGATCTCACCAAACTCAACGAGTCAGTGCGTAGGGAGAAGTTCATCCTGCCATCAGTGGAGGAAACACTGGGGATGCTGGCTGGAGCCAGAATTTTTAGTAAGCTGGATGCAAACATGGGGTTTTGGCAAATTCCCCTAACAGCAGATTCAGCAAAACTGACAACTTTCATTACACCCTTCGGGCGCTATTACTTCAGACGGCTACCGTTTGGCATAGCATCCGCCCCCGAACACTTTCAGAACCGGATGGTGACGGAGGTCACAGAAGGGCTTGAGGGCGTTGTTTGCCACATGGACGATGTGCTGGTGTGGGGCCGAACACAAGAGGAGCATGACGCTCGCCTGCATGCTACACTGGAAAAGATCCAGAAGGCAGGCATCACTCTGAATGTTGATAAGTGCGACCTGTCAAAGTCAGAGGTGACCTTTCTAGGCCATGTGCTCTCCACCAGTGGCATCAGCCCAGACCCGGGAAAAACGGAAGCCGTAAGGAAGATGCAGGAGCCAACAACTGTGACCGAGTTGAGAAGTTTTCTCGGAATGGTAAATCAACTTGGGAAGTTTGTGCCGCAGCTGTCCGAGAGAGACAAGCCTCTGCGAGATCTCCTGTCGAAAAAGAACTGCTGGGTGTGGGGCGTCAACCAGGCAAGAGCCTTTCAAGATCTAAAAGATGCACTGACGTCTACACCAGTGTTAGCCATGTACGATCCCAACAGAGAGTGCAAAGTCTCAGCAGACGCGTCGTCGTACGGATTGGGAGGCGTACTGCTCCAAAAATGGGACGAGGAGTGGAGGCCAGTAGCCTACGTGTCGCGGTCTCTCACACCAACGGAGCAGAGATACGCGCAGGTGGAGAAGGAAGCATTGGGGCTGACCTGGGCCTGTGAGAGGATCCGTAACTTCCTTATTGGAAAACATTTCCAGATGGAGACGGACCACAAGCCTCTCCTGAGTCTCCTGGGGTCTCAGGCACTGGATGCTCTACCTCCTCGGATCCAACGCTTCAGAATGCGTCTGATGCGCTATTCTTACTCCATCTCTCCTGTGCCAGGGAAATGCCTGTGGACAGCTGATACGCTGTCACGAGCACCTGTGGAGAGAGAAGAGAATGCAGCTGACAAAGAGCTGTTTGAAAATACTAACATCTACGTGGACATGGTACTGGAGAACCTACCTGTGAGCACTGACTACCTGGAAGAGCTGAGAGAGCAGCTGCGGAGAGACAGTGTGTGTGCACGGGTGATGCAGCTGTGTGCAGAAGGCTGGCTAGCACACGGTTCCAAAGAACCGGCACTCAGGCTGTACAGCGCAGAGCAGGCGTTCCTTACAGTCCAAGATGGTGTCTTGCTGAAGGGACACAGACTTGTCATCCCTTCTACAATGAGAAATGACGTTCTCGCCAAACTGCATGAAGGACACCAAGGCGTGGTGAAGTGTAGACAGCGGGCGCGACAGTCAGTATGGTGGCCCGGGCTGAGCCAGCAGCTGAACGAGTTGGTTCTCAACTGCCGAACATGCTGTAAGGAGAGACAGAACCACAGGGAGCCGCTGATGCCATCGCCATACCCAGGCCGACCTTGGGAGAAGTTAGGAGCTGATTTGTTCATGCTTGGGAGCAAGACCTACCTGTTGGTTGTGGACTACATGTCAAGATACGTGGAGATTGCCTTGCTGACCTCCACAAAGTCAAACGATGTAATCCATCACCTGAAATCGATCTATGCTCGTCACGGGATTCCGGATCTGCTCATTTCGAATGGAGGGCCCCAGTTCTCCGGAGCAGCCTTCGCTGCATTTGCAGAGTCCTATGGTTTCCGTCATGTTACCAGTAGCCCAAGATACCCTCAGGGCAACGCCGAAGCCGAACGTGCAGTACAGACTGTGAAAGGTCTCCTGAAGAAAGTGGAGGACCCCTATCTTGCTTTACTCGCTTACAGGGCTACCCCTCTCGACAACGGGTATAGTCCAGCGCAGCTTCTCATGGGGAGGAGGCTCCGCACAACGGTGCCTATCCTTCCTGCCTTGCTAAATCCTGCTCTTCCTGATCGTGAAGCTGTCATGCAGAAAGAAGGGGAGAAGAGGACAAAAGATGCACAGCGCTACAATGTGCGTCATCGTGCACGGAACCTTGACAGACTCAATCCAGGACAAGACGTGTGGATCAAAGACCAAAGAAAAGCCGGAGCTATCATCGAAAGCCACACCACCCCACGATCGTATCTGGTGGAAGGACCCCACGGGACCATCAGACGGAACCGTCATCATCTCATCCCTATGAGATCCTCGCCGGAGCAGAGTGGCCGTGGTGCAGCGGAGCCGTTCCTGGGAGGCGCTCCAGAACCACCTTCAGCAGAACCACCACAGCGGAGTCTTCCAGAACCGCCATCTACTCCTACTCCTAGAACCAGGTCTGGGAGGGCTGTGGTGAGACCAACTAGGTTGGACTTATAATTTTGTTTTCTAGAGACATTGCAGAGACTCTATTGATAAGTAAAAAAAAAAAAAAAAAAGACAAGAAAAGAAAACGAATATTGACATGTGATTGAACGTGATATGTTTATGCTGTAAATGTTGAAGTCAGTTGCAGGGCTTAGAAGGAGGACAGTACAGGGTTAGTATAGGATGGATGTTTGAGATTATTGATTTTGAAGTGGTTTGTTCTAGCTAAGAGTAAAAAGAACAATGTGTGTTTGATTGTGTGGTACAAGCTCAGATAGGAGCAGACCTTCCAACCACGAGGCATAATAATCCTCAAGGTCTGTTGAATCTATGGCAGTCTACCCATTGATTCTAAAAAGGGGAGATGTGGTGTGATTGTGCTATGCAAGAAAGACTACAGGGTCGACAGGCGATGACGTCACTGGAGTGCGACCGGCGTGATCATCACAGCTGTAGTCATCACAGAGTGAGGGACATGTGTGTGAAGGAGTGAATAAAGTAACCACGTTAATAGTACAGTTGGACTCACGCGTACGTTATTCAATAACACGACACATGTAAAGTGTCTTGAGACAACTTGCTGTGATTTGGCACTTTAGCAAAAAGGTTAAATATTCAAAACAAATCAGTCTGGATAAAGTGGGATCTTTATTAAAGTTTTATTGGGGTGGACACCCTTCCCAGATCCTGAACCAAACTCTACACTGACTTAAATAAAGTGAAGTAATTAAACCACAGCAAACTCATGTCTAAACATAACCACCTGCAACCTATTAACCATTTGATCACACCTCTGATCAATAGACATAGAACACAGATGATCTGATGGTTAAATATTCACTTATTTCACTAACAATCATTTCAGATAAAGTGTAATGAAAAGATCTGCTATTTTCACTAGTTCGGGTCCCGGGCAAACGTCTAATTTCTCTTTCGGGTCTTGAGCTAAAACAAAATGGGAACCACTGCCCTAGAGCAGGGGTTTTCAACTGATTTTGACCCAGGGACCACCATCCTAACCACTGTTAAATTGACTTTTTTGCCAATATCCGATATTCCGATATTGTCGAACTCCTAATTTCCGATACCGATATCAACCGATACCAATATATGCAGGCTTTTTCACCAAAAGTCAACTAATTGTCAGGTAACATCACATATCTAATAAAATAAAATAGCTATAATATCAATCTAATATGTAATTAAATACAGTGATGTTGTTAGGTTTTCAATGAAGTGAGTCCAGTGACTCACTGGTGAGTACCACTAATCTTAAATTAGATGTTGGCCTGTTTGACAGCGCAGAAGCATAATTGTCTTGATGCCTAACATTAACGAGCCTCAACGAGTGTCAGCTGGACACAGACACACACCTGCCCTCTGCAGTGCTCTAATTTGAAAGTGACTGGAGTCTGTGTCATTTCTCTGCAAAAAACATGGAATATGATGGAATATTAGGGGTGGGACGATATATCGATATATCGATATATCGCGATACTTTCTCCCGCGATAAATAATCGATATCCTCCCGAAAAATATCGATATTAAAATCTTTTTTTTTTTTTTTTTAATGTTTGTGATACGTTGTTTTTCCTACTCTGTATTTGTGTAATGATGATTTTGAACTGTTTGGTGCTATTTTATGTGTTTATGAATTGAATACAAGGACTATCGTGATATATCGTTGGTGAATTTTCATGCAATATATCGTGATATCGCAATATATCGATATTTTCAGATATCGTGATATATCGTTGGTGAAATTTCATGCAATATATCGTGATATCGCAATATATCGGCATTTTCAGATATCGTGATATATATTGTTATCGTGGGCCTAATATCGTGATACATATCGTATCGTGAGGTACCCATATCGTCCCACCCCTATGGAATATGATTAAGGATTACTTTGATTATGGTAAGCTCACATTTCATATCACACACACCGTACAGTAAAAACACCTGTAACTTATTAAAAGGAAAAAAAAAAAAAGGTAAAAATAAAAAAATCTATATGCATGGCCAGGGACCACCTGGAATACCTCCGCAGACCCGGTTGAAAACCCCTGCCCTAGAGCACACCTCCAAAATCACATTCTTTCCACAAATGTGAAAAGGTCAACCGTATGTTGTTGTACAAATGCTATTCACCCCTGCAGCTTCGTCGCAGCCTTTTGCCTGTAACCCACGACTGACACAGCCCTGGGGTAGGCCACCCAGCCTGGCGAAGGCCTGCACTCCGTGGAGTGCACTTAAGTTAATGTATACAATCAATAGGAAGCTCCAAACAATGTTTCTATGTTGATTATACAATAATCTAATGAGCTTGTGAGGTTTCTTGTCTTGTCCTATGTGTGGTTCTCTCAGAGAAAACACAGCAACACAAATACTAGATTTTTATTTTGTTAGTAATCACAATCATAATGTAGATGCATTTAAAATGAGTGAATTAAAAGTAGTTCATGAGCAGGTTAAATTATTTAGACACTCTTCCCAGATCCTCTACCAAATTCTAAACTAACCATTAAATAAAGTGAAGTAATTAAACCACATCAAACTCATGTCTGAACTTAACCACCTGCAAGCTACAACCATTTGATCACACCTCTGATCAATAGACATGATAGAACAAATATTCACTGCAAATCATGTCAGATCAAGTGGTGTCAAATCACCTGCTATAAGAGTGAACTTGAAAAGTGATCGTTTCAGCTTACACTTTTACAAGAATTAATATGACTAGACCATACCCGTAGGGGGATATGAGCACCCAAAGTGTGCAGTTTGGGTTATGCGGTGAGAACAGACAGTTTATCAGGGATCGAAAGTGAGTTTGTACTGTGTAGTGCAGTGGTTCTCAAACTTTTTCATGGCAAGGACCCCCAAATTGACACTTGTTAGCCAGCGGACCCCCATTTGAAAAGATATGCGAGGGACCCCCATAAGAGAAGATTTGTTTACGGCTGTAGCAGTGAATCTCAACCATTTTAATTTCAAGGTCCCCCAGTTTGACATGCATTAGGGCTACGGACCCCCATTTAATGGCATTTCTATCCCTTGGACCCCAGTTTATATGGTAAAATGTATGTTAATTTAACTGTGAGAGTGTACAAATGGAACCAAATGGACCCGTTAGAGTCCATTTGGTTCCATTTGTACACTGTCAGAGTTACAGACCCATAAGGGTCCATTTGGTGCCTAATCTATCATTTAGCTGGGGACCCCCTGGAACTCCCTCAAGGACCCCTGGGGGTCCCCGGACCCCACTTTGAGAACCAATGGTGTAGTGTGTACACACACACGCACATCCCGTCGTGGAGGAACAGAACACCCACAAACACCCGCGCATATAAAGATCTAACAGGCGGAGCCGTTCCCCGTCAGCCGTTGCCAACACACACACGCGCGTGCGAGCCGTTGCGAGCGCGCACAAACAAACACACACACACACACACACACACACACACACACACACCACGGTACAGCCTCATGCGGCCCGTGGCCCGTCGCGAACACACACACACGGGCGTCGCGCAAACACAAATAATGTACATTGTGACACGTGGCTCCCCAACGTGCATGCGCACGTGCGTGTCCACGCATACACGGCCGCGGACCGAAGTTGTGGCGCGATCATCTCCCCCCCCACCCACACACACACCACGGAGGCAGCCACGAAATATGGCTCTCTGGCGAGAGTGGGTGGGGTCTATGGTGTAGAAGCACGGTGTTGCCATGTTGTTCTATTGTAAGCGGTTTAGGGGCCATATTGGTGGTAGTGTGTTTTGGCGTTGGTTGTGAAAGTGCAGGTGGGTGTGGGGAGAAATATGGCTCTCTGGCGAGAGTGGGTGGGGTCTATGGTGTAGAAGCACGGTGTTGCCATGTTGTTCTATTGTAAGCGGTTTAGGGGCCATATTGGTGGTAGTGTGTTTTGGCGTTGGTTGTGAAAGTGCAGGTGGGTGTGGGGACGCGTTGTGAGCTTGAGAGGCAAGGTATATGTGTGAAAGCGCTGCGTTTGGCCTTCTTTTCATAGACCTTGTTGCTTGTAGGGTTCGTTTCGTTTGGCCTTGTTTTCATAGACCTTGCTGCTTGTTTGGCCTTCTTTTCATAGACCTTGTTGCTTGTAGGGTTCGTTTCGTTTGGCCTTGTTTTCATAGACCTTGCTGCTTGTTTCGCGCGCGAAACCTGGCAACGACACATGCGCAGTTTGGGGCACAGACGACCCAAGACACCAAGACACCAAGACAGACAGACCGACAGAGCTTACTCAAATTATATGTAAGATGATTACATGCATTTTTTTTGTATCATCATGAACAATAGTGTTATAATTATAATGTAATAATTCATTTTTCTGTACAATGAGTAATTCAATAAACAACATAACAAATAGCTGAACAATTTGAATTAGTTTGTCTGACACAGTGGAAGATATCGATTCAATTTAAAACATACTATTACACACAGGTCTGGTAAGAGATCTATCCTGCTCTCAGAACCCCTTGAAACATGGCAGTTTCCCAGCTTTGTAGATGTAGAGCAAAGGATGAACAAACCCTGACATCATAACGATTGTAAATGTGATGAGCAAAGCAACTCTGATGGAATGAGTCAGATAAATTACAACATCAGTAATATGGATCAGTGTAGTCACTACCATTACTATCAAGCTGATCAGAATAATTAGAAAAGCTCTTCTCTTCATGTCATTTCCCTCCCCTCTTGTCCCTCTGTCCTTCTCCTGGTCCAGGCTGTTTCAGAGCTCTGAGGACCGAGAAGCAGCAGAAAGACATCACAGAAATGCACACAATGTCAAAGCCACAAAAGATGTAATACAACACTGTTGCTGTTGGTTTCCAAAACTGTAACAGGCTGAATGTAAGACTCATCAGCCAGACAACACAGCAACAGACCACCCTGTACCGAAGAGCTTTGTACCTGAGAAATACCACAGGGTGAACCATCGCTATGTAACGCTCCACACAGATACAACACTGGAACCATGGAACAGAGAAGAAGACCAAACCAACAAAAGCAAATAATCGAATCATTTCACAAATATTGTTGTGCGTGAAGAGCCGTGCTATGTCGAAGACAGAG
The DNA here is from genome assembly GCF_963280865.1 of Gymnoscopelus braueri. Classification (NCBI taxonomy): domain Eukaryota; kingdom Metazoa; phylum Chordata; class Actinopteri; order Myctophiformes; family Myctophidae; genus Gymnoscopelus; species Gymnoscopelus braueri. Next base: position 5,963,759 of record NC_137603.1, on the reverse strand, counting down.
GCCAGGGAAGAGATGATCATAGAAACAGTCAGGTTTAGATAAAAGAACTCTGAGGCTATTGTCCCACCAGCTCCACTCAGTATCAGCCACACAACGTAGCTGTTGATGGGGAGACCCAGGATGATGCTGATAGAGTTGACAGCAGTTCGTAGTGCCAGACGGGTGTCGATCTCTGAGGATATGAAGGGGATGGAGGAGTTGGTGCCATTTCCCTGTGTGTCGTTCATCGTAAGGCTGTGTCCTGCAGCCGGTTCAGAAGAGAAAACCATATTGGCTTTTGAGTGCAATGTAACATTGACACAACTAAACATTTTGAACAACTCTTCTGAAAATAATAACTATTCTAATGAACAATGAACACAAGGTTAAAGTGATCTCACGTTTTAGATGCCAGCAGAGAGTCTCATATCTCTGAGTCGGGTGTTTTGGTGAAGTCTTTTCTTCAGACAGTCACTGTCTCCCTGAGGGCAAATCCTCCAAGTGATGTACTCTCTACTTCGCCTCCTCTAACCATTCCCTCCCCTCCTCATCCTTCCTCTGTACTGCTTGTTGTACAACTGCACTTATGAGCATTGTCACCTTTCTTTTGATGGTGGGTTGTCCATGGAAATGCATATTTAATCACCCGGTCACTATGCAAACTTTGACTTTGGTTGGATAACCTCGGGCAACAATTTGTTTATCACACACCCATAGCCCCATAGCTGTATCCACTGCTCAAATTAAAGTAGTTTTTCATCATATGGAGAAAGCACTGATACTGCTCTAACTATCATTATTATTGTTGGTGGTGGTGATAATACTAATAGTTTGAGCCCACCCATTTCGGATGCTGTCAATGCACTGAATGGGACATCAGCAAGTTTAATCAAACTATTGATTGGTCCAAGTGGGTGAGATACTGACCTACCAACATTTAATCAGGCCATTGATTTGGTCTAATCAAGAGATACTAACCTACCAACGGAGGATTTTTGTATAGTTTATAGTTTTGGACCGCGTGTGGGGGGGGGGGGGGGGGGGCGTCTAAAGCGAACTGGAGCCACGAGAGGCACCACTGAGCAAGCTAAAGTCAGCGAGTTGCCGTGCCGAACTTCGCGACGTTCGCTTGAGCCGACTCAGCATCGTACGCGTTATGTAACGATAGGCACAGAATCATAAATCTTGTTTTGGGGTGAGTGTTATGTCTCACTGCCTGGGGCTCTGTTCGATTATGCTGCGCTCGTTTAGCCTTGCCTTGTGTTGTGAGTGTTGGGATTTTGGGGATCGATTACTCAGTCTTACGTTGTTGTATTTGTCGATATGCTGCTCCCCTCAGAGCTAAAAAGTAAAGTGAAGTTCTCTGGCAAACTGTGTCATGGCCTGATCATTCACCAACACAACATTGGCGACAAGGATTGCTGCTTTTTCTCTCCCACCACCTAACCACTTCCTGGAATTGCCTGGTGAGCCTTGGAAACATGGCTAGTAGCTATGGGGCTAACTGGTGTTAGCGCGGCACACATAAAGACACTGTTGCAACACTTTCTGGGAACGGATGGTCAACGGGTGCTCGGGACGTTGGAAAATTGACCCGATATCAGGTAAGATGGAGCCGTGGAGCTTCTGAGGGGTCATTTCTTGGCCTGCAAAGTGCCCCTCTCCACCGTTTCTTGTTCAGGCAACAACGCCAGCTGCCCGGTGAGTCTGTACACCAATATGAAATGATATGTGACCAGCTAATTGAACACACAAACAACGTGAAAGTGCGTGAGAGACTATTACTGGAAAAAGATGAAGTGTTGCTGTCCGAGGCAGTTACGATTGCATTTAAAGTTGAGAGTGCAGCTGAGAGTGCAGCTACGCTAACTACACGGCAAGTGGCCACATCCAGCCGGGCAGCTTCGTCCGATCTCTCTCTGAATCCGCCACCGCCACACGGCGACTCACCGGACCCTGACTGGGTAAAATGCAACAAAAAAAAAGGTGCATTTATATAGCGCTTTTATCCAAAGCGCTTTACTTAGATTGTGCATTACATTCACCCAGTCACACACACATTCACACACACATTGATACACCGATGGCAGAGGAAACCATGCAAGGCACCACCAGCTCATCGGGAGCAATTAGGGGTTCAGCGTAATGCTCAAGGACACTTCGACACTAACACTGGGGGAGCCTGGGATCGAACTGGGATCCTCGCGGTTCCCATCCGGCCACTCTACCGGCCACTCTACCCCTGAGCCACTGCCGCTCCCATCCACAACCACAACAACCCTGCGGTAACTGCAGGTCTCGGTCGCATGCTTCAAGAGCCCAGAACTGCCCTGCCCATGGCCAGTAATGCCGTAACTGCGGTAAGCAAAATAATTCCCACCGTTATACACAATGTGACCTCAGGTGCAGTGCCGTTCAAATCACGTTCAGTCTACCTCAATGATGTGTGCAGCCGTCTGCTGGTGGATACCGGTGCGGGCTGGTCTCTCCTGGACATTGATACCTACAATCACTTTTTCAGTTCACTGCCCCTGTCCACGCAAACCTCACAGCCTTTGTGACACATGTCGGGGTGTTTCGCTACACCCGGATGTCGTTCGGCCTCTGCTCCACTGAGCCTTGGGTGTGGTCTCAGGCATGCAGTGACGCTGTACGTACCCTCTCCCCCAGTGTTGGCCCACTTTGACATCGCCAGCCCCACCCTAGTGACCTGTGATGCATCATCTATTACAGAACGGGGTACATAAACCCATTACCTTCGCCTTCCAGAGCCCTCAACCAGACTGAGCAGGGGTACTCTGTGGGCGAGCGTGAGGCATTAGCCTGCCTCTGGGCCTGTGAGAAGTTGCACCTCTATCTATAGGAACAAGCTTAGGGAGGAATCGAGCCCAGAATGAGGTGGTCGCCATCTGGTTTGGTCAATGTAAATAAAACAGGAGGAAGCAGCCCACAACAACATTGGGCCTCATGCATCAACCGTTCTTAAGAGGAAATTTCATTTTAGCTGTGATCTGTTCTTAGGTAAGAACAGAATCTATGCACACTGAAGAGCACTCTTAGCGTGGCCTTTGAGTTCTTAAGTGTGACATGTTATGTGACAAAACATTTTTATTTTCGAAGTTTCTTCAATTCTACAGTTGTATAATACAGGATTTAAATTACAATAATATTTGTATCATATCTTTAGAGCAGTGGTTCTCAAAGTGTGGTCTGGGGACCCCCATGGGTCCTTGAGGGAGTTCCAGGGGGTCCACAGCAAATGAGGAACAGTTTAACCACTTTAACTCAATTTTATACTTTTTTTTTTAAATTGCCGATCTACAAGCTCACAACGCGTCCCATTACTGGACATTTTGAGCTTGTAGATAGGCTATTTTTGAAACATTTTTGATACATCTTGAAAAAATATTCAATTTGGGGGTCCTTGACATGAAAATGTTTGAGAACAACTGCTTTAGAGTTTTCAACGGGCCTGAAATTACAATCTAACCCAAACAGAACCAGTTGAGTTAAAGCCCAAGCCCCATACCCACCCCATAACCCACCACCCAACCCACCCTCATCTGACTTGACTTCACTTAGGAATTCACTTAGGGAAGAAATGTAAGAGCGGCAGTGGCTCAGGGGTAGAGTGGCCGGGTAGAGTGAACTGGAAAACCGCAAGGTTCCTAGTTCGATCCCGGGCTGGGGCGCTCCCCTAGAGTTAGTGTCGAAGTGTCCTTGAGCAAGACGCTGAACCCCTAATTGCTCCCGATGAGCAGGTTGGTGCCTTGCATGGTTTCCTCCACCATCGGTGTATGAATGTGTGTGTGAATGGGTTAATGGCACAATCAATGTAAAGTGCTTTGGATAAAAGCGCTATATAAATGCACCATTTACCATTTAAGAGGAAACATTGCAACTTATTTCTGCATGAGGCCCAATTCTCCCAACATATGACTTTCAAGCACTTTCCTCACAATGTATATCAAGTCAGAATATGCCATTGGATTCCCCATAAATATAAAAGAGGAAAACTCAATCAAGTTTCTACCTTGTTTAGTCAAACAAATGTGTTTTTGATATTCAGCATATTGGCATGGCTGACATTTTTGAGCTGGACAAACAGCAGATTTGGATTCAGTGGTAATACGTGGATAATAAGTGTCATTGTTGCAGTGTGTGCAAAAACTGAAGCAGCGGCTGCTAAAGGAGCGCTAAAACATTGAAACGCGCAGGTGAAGCGCCATTTGTTTCCGCGCTGCAACCCTTGATGCTGAGTGCCAAGCAGGGAGGCATCGGATACCATTTTTAGAGTCTTTGGTATGACCCGGCCGTGGCTCGAACTCCGACCTCCCAGTCTCAGGGCGGACACTCTAACCACAAGGTTAGAGTGTCTGCCACTATGCTGAATATTAAGCATATATGTTTGTCTATAAACAAGGTAGAAACCCAAATATATTGGGACAATTGTCTCATTTATATTCAGGGCCAGGGGATTACCTGTACCAAGAAATGTCTTCACCAATGTGTTTGTAAAGTGTCTAGTCACACGTAAAGAAACACATTTACGTGTGACACACATATTCACCTCTCCTAGGGCAGTGTTTCCTAAACAATGAGTCGGGAGACGCCATATGTCAATTTTGGGTCTCAAGACAAAACGTGTGAGAACCGCTGCCCTAAGCAGACCAGTGACAGCTGCTGAAAGTTGGGGTACATGTAATCTTATGCGGGAACATTTGCAAATGTTTAACCCTTGTGTGAGGGTTCAACTCCTTGGCAGAAAAACTGCCAACCCCACTTTCCCAGTCATCACAAACATGGATGTACATTAAAAAGTTGCTTTATTTGTTTATTTCAATTTCTCAAACTACGAGATATTGCTCACCAACGTCAAATTCCTCAGGGGTCAAGGTCACTTAGAGCTGTGGTTCTCAACCTGTGGGTCGGGACCCCCAGGGGGGACACCAAATGATTTTTGGGGGGTCCCCAGATGGCAGTTAAGTGACAATTTAAAGGAGCTACACCATGAATTTAAAAAAAATATTTGATATTTAATATCATATGGTGTATGTCCCTCAAACCTTTTTCAAAAGGTTTGAGCCTAAATCATCACTCAGATATACTCATCCCAAGTCAATTGTCTCTGGCTTATACAGCACTTTCAGCTGCAATACCAAAACGTCCTCTTGGGCAGGGGGGGGCTACTGAGCAATTCTGTCTGTTAATAAAAACAAATATTAAAAAAAATATATAAAAAGAAGCATCTAAGAAAAATACAAAATCGAAAAAAAAACACTTTGAACATTTTTGAACAATTCCACCAAGTGTTTGAGGTGCCTGTTTCACCCACTTCCGGGGGGCGTAGCCAAAATCCGAGCCCTAAGTATTTGTTCGTAGACCCCCACTTAGGGGGGGTAGAAAAAGTTTCGGAGCGATTCGGGCACTTTTCATTTAACATTGGGTTTGCCATCAATAATGTTTGTGACATCATAAACATTTCCATTCTGAGATCGCCTGTTCAGACACGCCCATTCTGGAAATCCATGAAATGAGAAGGAATGACTGAATTAAAAAAAAAAAACATTTTTTGGGGTACAAGAGACACTGGGGACCCCAAAAAAATAGGACTTTTTTGTTGTTGTATGTATTCATTCTTATTTTTGCCCTCAAAATATGAAGTCGGGTGTCTTTGCGCGATTTCACGTTGGCCACGTTGACCACCTCCAGCCATAGTCAGTTCTGTTCCTAACTCAACATGTAACAGTTTTGGTCACAGGCGGTAATCTCATCACAGACCTATCGTGCAACGATGAAATCAGGATCTACAAATGTAAGGAAGGGCCAATGTATTATTATTGTTTTATTCTCTATCTCTCTCACACACACACTCTCTCTCACTCACTCAGTTTCTCTCTCTCTCTCTATCATGGGCTAGGCCCACTGATTCTCTCTCTCTCTCTCTATCATGGGCTAGGCCCACTGATTCTCTCTCTCTCTCTCTCTCTCTATCATGGGCTAGGCCCACTGATTCTCTCTCTCTCTCTCTCTCTCTCTCTCTCTCTCTCTCTCTCTCTCTCTCTCTCTCTCTCTCTCTCTCTCTCTCTCTCTCTCTCTCTCTCTCTCTCTCTCTCTCTCTCTCTCTCTCTCTCTCTCTCTCTCTCTCTCTCTCTCTCTCTCTCTCTCTCTCTCTCTCTCTCTCTCTCTCTCTCTCTCTCTCTCTCTCATATGCAGACTACTGCAGTGGTGGGACGGGAGGATAACTGCGACCGGCAGTCGGCTCCAGTGAGGCGGGGGTGGGGGGTTAGTGGGGCAGGGCAACGGGCAGCGTGGGGGAGCACATGCATGCATGGGTCATGGCCTGAAACCACTGACTTAGAGGGACTGGTACCTCTGGATATGAGGGGTGCAGGGTGTGGTTGTTCTGTCCGTCTGTAAACAGCTGATGTCAGGCACCGCTGGGCCGATCGGTGTGAAACTTTGCACGCAAACTCCCAGGAGGCCAAGGAAGAACTGACCCCCCAAATGTTTCAAATCAGCCTCATGGTGGCGCTAGAATAGAATAATCCCCACTCCATTGGGGTGTTATTAATTATGTCACTGTATGTATATATGCACATACGTGAAATTTGTCTTCTGCTTTTTACCCATCCTATAACAACTAGGAGCAGTGAGCAGCCATTTGCTCAGAGGACAATTATGGGATAAGAGTCTTGCTCAGGGACACATTGCTGGCCTGGCCTGGAATCGTACCTGGGATAACCAGGGGCTCTGGCTACCCAGACGGGCTCACCAACCACTCAGCTATGGCCACCACATCCCCCTCCCGCCATAAAAGGTTGCAACACAGCCCTGGGTGGGTGTCTGCAGGCCTGGAATTTCGTCATTTTAGGGGCAAGGCCACTTGGCCTTTGGTGTTGTCCATTTTTGGAGGGCACAAAGGCCAAGTGCCAGGGCAGGAAGGCCATCAAATAAAACAATGATTTTAAGTCCACGCCACATCATAATTCATTTAGCTTAAAGGTTAAGGATGTTTACATAATACATATAATAACTTTCAAATAAATAAATATCATGAAGCTGTTTATTTCACAGAATAATTGTTTTATTTCTCAAACAATGAATACATCTCATTTTCATGCTGGATGAACAATGTTCATCATGGACACAAAAAGATCATCATCTCAAGTTGGGGGGGGGGGGGGGAACTGCTCTGGCTTCATGTGAACAGAGGATTATAGCTAGATGCACCTTCTGACTTCCCTTATGCTGTCCCACACAAACAGCAGTAATTAAACTGTCCTACAGAGACAAACAGTAGTAACAGCAGGAAATGAGTTTCAAACAATCATTTAGCTTCTCTGGTTTAACCCGTCAAAACAGGGAAAGCATCTGTGTCATTTTAGATTTTAGCTACATTTATAGCAACAACATTTTCAGAAAACTCTTTAGAACATTAGAACTTAGTTAGTGCCGTGCTACTGTACAAGTTTGTACATCTATTTTTGAAGATTTTGAATAATTTATATATTTAATACTGGGGGGGTCCCTGGCACAAAACATTTTCAGATGGGGGACAAATACATATCAATTTGGGGGTCCTTGGCATGAACAAGTTTGAGAACTACTGATTTAAAGGCATTTGTAGAATCGGCCTCACGTCTTAATGGGTTAAATAAACAATCACATTCATAGCTTTAAATCACAAAATACAAGTAGCTACTGTTGCAAAATATTGTAAATATGTTTGTTGTGGCATTTTACTTAGTAGTTCAGCCAGGGGTGGACTGGCCATTTGGCGTACCGGGCAAATGCCCGGTGGGCCGCGGGCCAGTGGGCCGCTGCCGTTTTAGGATTATTACGGTCATTTCAGGGTCGCGTGGCCCAATTATTAGTTAAGTTAATGTTTGGGCTAAGATGCTGGGCCTCAGTGCGGCTGCAGAGTTCATGTGCAGGGCTGGGCTGAAACAGTGAAACGCTCCCCCCCCCCCCCCCCCCCCCCGTTGACAAAACGGCCCGGGGGGTGGTGGGCCGGTCCAAACCAAAATGCCAGGGCTGAATTTTGGTCCCAGTCCGGCCCTGAGTTCAGCCTAGTTATCCTGTAACCAAAAAGCTAGGTAAAATACTTGCAAATGTGTTTCTCATTGGTCACATTCAGACCTGGCTTGTACTAGCCTAATCTGAATCACTACTTGAAGATGGGGAGTCAGGCGATGTCACATTGTTGGATTTTGAATTTCTTGGACCATATGGCTGAGTGTATGGCCTCTTTTTACAGATGCCAGCTCCCCACCATTTTGCCACTGCTTCTTGGCTTTGATAATCTGCAGGAGCACAACCCTGTGATTTGATAAGGAGGAGGTCTTCAATTGTGGATGTGTGCAGGCTTAGGCGCCAGTCTCCCTGCATTCTCTTCATAACTGAGAACTGTCGCTCTACCTGAGAGGTGGAAACAGGGAACACTAAGACAATTCTAATCAGGTGTAGCAGGTTGGGATATGTGCTTCCCTTCTCATTCAGAAACCTTGACCATAACGGGAGGAAAGCTTGGTCCTTGTGGTGGCGTACTATGTCAACTTTAGCTCTATACCACTCTCTTTCTATCTCAGCCACATTACAACCATTTTTTGTGAGAAGAGGCTCAAAGTGCTTGCATAAGTGATGCACCTCTTCCTCACCAAACTCCTCCAAGAGCCTTTCTTCAGTTGGTAAATTCACAGGATCAAACATCTCTGCTGCAAGAAGCACAGGATCAGTGGAGAAAGTGGAAAATCTCTTGCCAATGCAGGAAATGATTTTGTCCACAGTGTCTTTCCTACTGCGACAGAAGGCCTCTGCAGTTACATTTGAATTTCTGATCTTTACACCATTGTATTGAAAACCCTCAGTGCTCATGGTGAAGGATTCAAAGACTGGGCGGAGATAGGGACCTGGCCTCTCAGTTTGCTTACGCAGTGCAGCCTGGGCAGCCAGGATCCTACTACGCACACTTGATAGGGGCATGCCTATGAATTAAAAACCAAGGCCCTCATTGGAAACAAGTCCGCAAGGACTTTTATGAACGGACCTGTTAGACAAAGTATTTTAAATGTAACTGTGCTGTTTTACATTTTTTGCCTAATAAAATATTCAATCAATCATTTGATCTCCTTGGAAATGAAGCGAAAGTTCAGCCAGCGCAGATAAAAGGTCCTGATATAGTGCCATATTGAGAACAAACTTTTCTGAGGTTAACTGCCGCAACATGGCCCTGATCTTCTCTCTCTCTGGTGCGGCCTCGTCCTGTCTTTCCTGGAGGTGGGTGACAATGCTCCTGAAGTTTGAGTTGGCAAGACACGACACAGCCCTCCTCCTGTGGTCAATCCACCTTGTTCCCTGGGAGCGAGCCGGTTTCACAATGTGCTCCTTAAGTTCCTCTCCGATGGCCTTCAACTCCCTCCATTTTTTGGGGGAACGATGGTAGAGAGAGTCTTGCCAAGAGGTCATCAATCTTGGTAAAAGAAAAACAGAAATGACGGCATTTATTACACTTACACTGCATTACACATTGTACATTTTGATTATATATTCTACAGATATAGTAAGAAAAACAATACAGTACCTGTTCAAAGTATGTTCCCTTGAAGGCTTCCTTCAGGCCCAGCTCCAGTCTGTGGGCAACACAATGCACTTTCAGCATCCATGGCACAGAGTCCTGTAGTTTGGTGAGGACACCATTCGTCTTTCCAAAGTTGACGGATGCACCATCAGCTGCAGTTGCAGTCAAGCAGCCACTTAGATCCAGGTTGTTTTCTGCACACTTCTGCATTATGGCTTCAAAAATCCCATCAGCATCACATGTCTTTGGCTCTGCAATACTTACAATGGAACACAAAGACAGACATTGAAAATTAGTTTTGAATACATTATCTGGAAGCTTTATTAGAACCACTACAACCTATACTGCATTATGACATCTCTCCAACTTTCCTGCCTTTTTACACTGTCACTATCCCAATAAAGACACTAAATTGCATGTGGAGAAAAAAATACATTCAACAGAGTCTACACGTATACATTCATCTTACCCAAGTAGGCTGATTCTTGGGGAGCCATTTTCAACAACCTTGATGCTTATGACTTCTTTTTCTGAAGTTCCTTTGTCTGTGCTTCCATCAAACAGTAAGGAGCAATAGAAAGGCTCACATTTCTTAAGTGCTTGAAGATGGTCTCTGATGCTTCCAGCAATATGTTCAATAAATATACGGCAGGACTTTGAATTGTGATAGGTGATCCCCAGCTCCACCCCATGCTTGCGTTCCACAGAGACTAACGTCTTGAACAGAGTAAAAGGTTGCTCAGTGTATGCGACAGTGTAAGCAATATCAAATAATTTGCGCATCTTTGTCTCAGTTCTCTCATGAAGTTTCTGGAGCTGCGAAACTGTAGTTGAATTACTTGGAGTTTTGTTTGTTTGGTTGCATGCTGTCATGTGAGCTTTTGAATCATTATGTGTTTTGGCCGTGTCTTTTTTAATGTTTGCGGTTCCAGTTATGTAAGAGTCTGTGCAAATTTGAAGTTTTGGCTCTTTTGTGGTGCGCTCTTTATAGTATTTCCTACACGTGGAACACCACAACTTAGTAACATATCCTTTCTTGTCCTTCTCAAAGTGCAGCCAGTCATATCCCCATGACTCTACAGTTGTGGCAGTTGTCTTTCTTGTCGGTCTTACATTGTCTCCTCCAGCATCTTTTCCTCCTCTCTTATCTCTGTGTCTTTGTCTTACATCATCTCCTCTGGCATGTTCTTCTTCTCTCTCATCTCTGTGTCTTTCATTGTCTTCATGTTCTCCTCTCTCATCTCTGTCTCCTAGACTTACATTGTCTGTTCTGTCATGTTCTCCTTCTGTCTGATCTCTGTGTCTTTGTCTTACTTTGTCTCCTCCTTCATAACTGTGTCCTGCTGTTTCATTTTCTCCTCCGGCCTGTTCTCCCCTCTCATCTCTGTCTCCTAGACTTACATTGTCTGTTCTGTCATGTTCTCCTTCTGTCTGATCTCTGTGTCTTTGTCTTACTTTGTCTCCTCCTTCATATCTGTGTCCTGCTGGTTCATTTTCTCCTCCGGCCTGTTCTCCTCTCTCATCTCTGCCTCCTTGACTTACATTGTCTGTTCTGTCATGTTCTCCTTCTTTCTGATCTCTGTGTCTTACTTTGTCTCCTCCTTCATATCTGTGTCCTGCTGGTTCATTTTCTCCTCCGGTCTGTTCTCCTCTCTCATCTCTGCCTCTTTGTCTTACATTGTCTTCTCTGGCCTGCTCTTCTCTTTCATATCTGTGGCTTGCTTCCTTTTCTCCTCCATCCTCTCCTTCTTCTCCATGTAGTAATAATACTTGTTGTTCACCTGTGTCTGTAGTTCTCTGCCGTTTGTTCTTTGGTTCTTCTGTGTCTTTCTGGTCTGCTTTACTCTGGCTGGAAAATATTGACACAATACTGGGTAAAAACAGCTAACAGCAAATATATTAAATGGTTTCACTGCAAAATAACTGGCTTACATGCATTTTGGTGCATCTTAGTAGCTAGCCTTATTGCTTTTTGAATCATAATTTCCTCACCTTTTGAAAAAAACATCCAATGTTTAGCAGTTTTTAGCTGCATGCTGAAACGACTTCTTCAAAATGTGATCCCTCCGCTGCTTGGAAGGCATGCCTTTAGCTGAGAGTAAAATGAAGTAACATATTTTTTTTAAACTTAAACAACTCTAACAAAGCCTACCTAACATACAGCTTGAGCTGTCAACCCGAACTTCTAGTCACATTAATTCCTGTGATAATCATATTCTTTCAATCACATTTTAAAACAAGGATATCTACATGTGTACACCAAACTCCAAATGAATGAGGAATCATTCATGAATGTATGTGAAAATCACACTAACAGTCAAATAAAACAAACACAGTAGATTTTAAATAAACTGTGATACAGAGAATGTAATGTGTGCTTCAAGTGGTCTTTACCTAGTTATGTAATGGCAAACAAAGTTTAATCAGTATTTTTCAAAGTCATCGTATCAAAATGTACTTAAAAGTACCAAAAGTAAAAGTACTCAGTGTGCAGAATGTCCCATTTCACAAGTTAAAAATGTATAAACAATCTTTTGAAAATAGCAGATCTACAAGCTCACATTGCGTCGCGATGTGATGCCTTGTGAGCTTGTAGATCTGCTATTTTCAAATGTCAGAAATATATATATATATATATATATATATATATATATATATATATATATATATATATATATATATATATATATATATATATAGGGCTTAAGTGGTTAGTGTGTTTGGTAATAATAATACAAATCTTTTCATATAATTGTAGTGGAATAAAAGTATGATATTCCTCTGAGATGTAGTCCAGAAGTAAATACTCCGGTAAAGTAAAAAATATACCTCAAAAGTACAGTACTTGAGTAAATGTACTTAGTTACTTTACACCAATGAAGTCCGGGAGTATTTTGTTTTTGCAGTTTTCATTCACACGTTAAAACAGCACACATCGTCAAACCAGCACACATCGTCACGTTGCGTCGCTATAATACAAACAGTGTGTAACATTATATGTTGAGTTTCTTGTCTTATGCTTTCACAAATGTATTCTTACCTCAATCGTCCGTTCGGAGAAGTTTGACTCTGCTCCACAACTTAAACGGTCCGCTCAGAGACATTCGGAGTTCAACAGGCTGCGTTAGATTTATCTCCTGATTGGGCCGGTGATGCTTTGTGTCGTATAACACTGTGTTGCGGGATCCCGACGGTTCATACGAGGCTTGAAATCAAGCCTACCTACGGCTACAGTACCACTGATCATGTGGTACGCGCGCAGCAAAAATACCGTATTGACATAAAAATGGCGCAGTGAAAAAAAAAAAAAAAAGATGTGAAATCAACTGCTGCGGGCGCCGGCGGGGCACCACGGCCACTGTGGCCGTGGAGGCATGCCATTATTCGAGGGGCACACGGCCAATGAGAGGGGCAACGACGGCCATGGCCGTCGTGGCCGCCGTGAAATTCCTGCCCTGGGTGTCTGTGCACTTTTCTAGCACTTTTCTAAACAATAGCAAAAATAGAGCATCTACAAGCTTGTAGGTCACTATACTTTTCAAATAGGGTTAGGGTGGTTACATAAAGTAAGTGGTAAAATCCTTTCAGCCACTGCCTTTTATTGATTTTTTTCTGCATTGTATTTTTATTATCTTATTTTTCTGTTTTATCTCTACTCTACCTTTAATAATGTGTTGTGCTCTGTGTCTTGATGTCTTAATGCTTCATGTTTTATGTAAAGCACTTATTGAAATGCGATGCTAAACAAATGAACTATCCTCTCCTAAGCCTTGCTTTTTTTGCCATGCAGCCTTGTGTGTGTGTTTTCTGAAACGACGCATCTGGGTCAGTGTTGCCAGGTCTGCTTATTATACCTTTTACCGTCTTTGGGCTTGTTTTTCTGTTAAGTTGCTTGTAAATATTGGTAGTTGCAGGGTGCCAAAATGACCTTGTTTAAACAAGTGGTTCTCAAACATTTTCATGTAATTTGTGTTTTCATGTAATAAAATGTTTAAAAAATAAATCAATCAATTTGTCACTTTTTTAGTCTTTTGAAAATAGAAGATCTACAAGCGCACAGCGCGCCACATCGCCTGCCATTGTGAGCTTGTAGATGGGCTATTTCTAAATATCCGACGCACATAGGGTTAAAATGCTCATGTAGCCTATAATAGTCACTTCTTTTGGGCTTGTTTTCATAGAGCTGGTTGCTTATTTCTCTCGCAAAATCTGGCAACACTGATCTGTTTGTGACATTCAAATAATGATTGATGTGTTGCTCCATGATGCATCCATCACCTGCCTGTTACAACAACAGCAGGCAGAATGACCCGTGGACGCATGAGGTCACTATGTAAAGTTCTGACTCCGCCTGACACCATGTTTGAACTGGAGCGAGACTCATTGGAGCTGTTGTTGTTGTTGTTGTCGCCACATCATCTCGCATAACACAGTTGTCAGACTCTTCTAAAAGACACATGAATTTGCACATAAGATTCCTTAAAAGGGCTTGACAGGTAGGCACCCCCAAGTTAACAAACAGCTGGATGGCGTTGTGCCATCTTGGTACCCTCACCAGCAACCGCAAAGCATCATAGTATGCAACTTTAAGTTTTTGCATGCTGCTAGCCCTGTAGTTACTCCACAGGAGCCTGTTTTGCGAAACCTAGATTGGGGATTAAGCCGCGATTTATAACTATTTTATCCAGGATCAGCCATGAATAGATTTCATGAAAGCTGAGTTATCTGGACAGATTAAAGGGATATTTGACTTTTTTTTTCAAATTGGGTCATTTTATCGTCTACTCAGGCTTTTGGGAGCACCCGGACAGTTTTTAAGTTGCTTGATTCAGTATTTAGATATTTATATACTCCCGGACCCACGTTGACCCCCGTTGACCCCTGTTCGACCCCTGGCCGCCACGGGGACCCCGGTGGACCCGTGGCCGCCACAGGGACCCCCAGTGACCCCATGGACCACCGGCCTCTAAAAGGCAAGTTTTTCACTTGTAGACTACTGCGGCCGAAACACAGAGGTATCAGAGAGAAATTAGAAAATGATTCTAAGTGTTTCAGCAAATCTACCTAGTAACAATTCTGCCCAATGATATTTTTTCAAAAGACCAATCAGAGCTTGTGTAAACACGCCCACTTGTGACAGCACTTGATGTGAACACGCCCATTGGTGTGAAAATGCCCACGTTCCAGCGCCATCTTGCCTGCAGTTACCCATGTCTCCTCCTTCTCCATTTCAGGATCAGTAAATCTGTGCTCGACCTCATGGTCTACTGGGGAAGACGTGAACGCGCATTCAGCCTGTCTTGACAAAGTCTGGCTCGACGAAGTCGCTCCTTCTCAGCCTGGCTTGGCGTTGGCAGAACGGAATAAACCGGGCTGTACTGAGCAGACTTTGTCAAACCTGGATTTGGCTTAAATCCAGGATTATTAAATTCTGCTTTCGTGAAACAGGCCCCAGGTGATCAGTACACAACGGTGTACAAAATCTTGACATCTGAAGAGCACTTGTAAAATTTCCGCATTAATATGTTTGCCTGGGCATACAGTTTACATGTTGTCTATGGATGTCTTTGTCATCTGTGAGATCCCCATCAGAGATATGATGTCCAAGGTGCTTAATCTCACTGCACACAAGAATAATGTTACTACTGAAAATAAAATGAGGAAATACAGCCTTTTTTGCAAAGGCGATGATTGTGCTAAGTACAGAGGATATCTTTACTTCGCACAATCATGATGCTACTCTTCTTCCCGTTATACTTAATATTAAAATCAATGCCGTACTGCTAACAAATACTCAGAAGCTTGTAAAGCTTGCACTACGGGAGAAATCATATAACCATAAACAAACAAAAGCCTGGCGCCGTGGCGCGATGCAACGTTGATAATGAAATGTGAAGGAATGAAAAGGATGAAATGTGTGGAATGGGGCTCGATATGCTCAGAGCTAGGACTGTGATACTAGAATGTGCATTCACCCTCAGAGGTTGGTTAGAACAAGGAATGATGACACCTTTGTATTTCTCACTGGTAGGTTTATTACTGGCTCAATGTGGTTCTGAAAATGTACATGAACATCAGTTTTAAGAAACAAACATTCCACAATGGGTATTGTGCTAGCAAACTTTATCAAAGTAACAGAACACAGACAAACCATTAACTTCAATAGACAAAGATTAGGCCCTCAGGACCCTCTCAGGGGCCCTGATTCAGCCCCTTTTTGACTATTATGCTTGCTCCTCTTGGTACTCCAACACCTCAGTGTCACTGAAGACTAAGCTTCAAATCTCTCAAAACAAACTGATTCGACTACTTCTCGGACTGGGGCCCATGACCCACCTCTCTTCCACTCATTTTGCCAGCCTAGGCTGGCTCAGGGTGGACTTACTTAATCCTCTTCGTTCCCTGTGGAACATAAGGCGCGACGATCTGCTTCCATCTGGTCCTATCCTGTGCAGCATGTTGTGCCTCGCCCCATGTTAGGTTTGCCATATTCAGTTCTGAGGTCACAGTTCTACGCCAGGTTGTTTTTGGCCTCCCTTGTTTCCTCTTTCCAGGTGGGGTCCATCTCAAGGCTACTTTAGGAATGCTGTTCTGGTCCATTCGGAGGACATGTCCGAGCCATCTGAGCCGTCTGTGTTTGATTTCCAGCACCACATTGCGACAGTTCGTCATTTTGTACAGGTCCTTGTTCGAGATCTTGTCTGGCCAAAAGATGCGACATATCTTCCGGAGACACCCATTGTGGAATGAATTGATCTTGTTCATGTCACTCTCAACCACTCGCCAGGATTCTGAGCCATACAGCAAAACTGACTTAACGTTGCTGTTATACAGTTGGATCTTGGTTTTTAGGCTGTACTGCTTAGATTTCCAAATGGTCTGGAGGCTTGCAAATGTGCTGCAAGCTTTCCCGAGCCTTATGATGTCCCTACTGCATGCGTTGTCCTTACTGAGAAGGCTTCCCAGATATGTGAACTCCTCAACATAGTCAAGGGGGTTACCATCCACGGTGATTGGTGCATGTGGTGTTGAGTTCATGCACATCACTTGGGTTTTGGAGATGTTCATGTTCAGACCGATCTGTTTGGCAAATCTGTCACTCCTATCTGTCTTCTCTTGCAAGTGGGTGTGATTGGTGGAAATAACAGCAAGGTCATCAGCATAATCGAGATCTTCTAGCTGGGTGAAGAGAGTCCACTGGAGGGGAGGGCTCAGGGTGGAAGACAGGGTTAAACAACCAAAAATGGGACTGGTCTTCAAAATTGTAAATGCAAATTTCCTCGAAATGCCCCTATATACCCGCATATCTGTCTAAATACTTCCAAAAAGTTAGTGACACCCACAGTCACGAAACTATAGGGAACGTAAACAACAATCTGGTACCACCCACCCATAAAACAAACATGGGCAAATTCTCCTTCTACAGCACTGCCACCCAGGTATGGAATAGTCTAACCCCACCCCTCAAAAAATGCAGTTCGCTGGGCTCATTTAAAACAGCCCTAAAAAAACTCACTTTTCTGGAGGCCAAATGAGGAGGTAGTACCAGTTTCCCGTTAGACAGACGACACCCCCCCCCCCCTTTTTTTGTACCTATTTAGTTTTTTTGTTTGTCATGCTTTTTATAATTTTTTGTACATAGTGTTATTTTCTCTGTATTTTTTTGTTGATATTTGAACTGTTTGGTTGCTACTGTCTATGAAATGAATACCAAGGACCTCAATGGAAACAAGACCACAAGGACTTTTTTGGACGGACCTTTTAGACAAAGTACTATAAATGTAATTGTGATGTTTTACATTTTTTTGCCTAATACAAATTTCAATCAATCAATTTACATACATCCAATAATAATCCCAGTAGCCATAAAACACTGGACTAGGCTATATCCAACAATGTATTTTACATAAATCTTCTCTTCTGGGGATCCCTGGCACAAAACCTTTTCAAATGGGGGTCCGCGGCCAAATAGATTTGAGGGTCCTTGTCATGAAAATGTTTGAGAACCACTGTTCAGGGTCCACGCACATTTTTACCAATGCATTTTCAAAACTATTCCATAATTTTACCCCATTTCCAGGCCTATACAGCAATCATATGGTGCAATAATGCGGCTCTTACTCCAGTGTTCTATCAATGCACTAAGACTAAAGGCCTTTGCAGACGGGGTGCGATTTTTCGCACGGAAAAAACGGACAATATAATTTTTTAAATGAACACATGGTTCTCTATGACCTCATGCACACCGGCTCTGAATTTGCCGTGCGGCAAGTGGCTGCTGCGATGCGTTTTCTTTTTTCTCAATCGAACCCAGTTCGATTTGTGCATCTTTTCGCATGCGGTAAAAACTGATTGACCAATCGCACCCTGTCTACAAAGGCCATTAGCCGTCACTTGACAAAAATGACAGATCTACAAGCAAACAACGTATCACAGTACAGTGTGGTTGTCTCCTCCGCCGGTCATTCAATTATTGGCTTAGGAATACGACAAAAGCAAAACAATCTCCATGAAGTGTAATTGATAGAAAATAAGTCATATAAGTCACCAGTGCGAGCGAGCGAGCTAGCGTGCATGCGTGCGTGCGTGTTGTGTATATATATTTATTTGATTATAAGTGTTAAATAGGTCCACATTATCTTAGCGATCATTGCTAAGAGAACCTTTTGTTCAGTAACAAAGGTCTCCCTGTCTCTCCAGCTCGTTGGCCCCATTAAATCACAACCCAGATCAAAAGGACCGGTCATAGAACACAGATGATCTGTCCCTCTCTCTTTTCACCCCGACAAGGTTGAGCCTGGGTCTGGCCTGACGTTTCTTCCAGCTAAGGGGGACTTTTTTGTTGCCACTGTCGCAAAAATTGCTTGCTCAGGGTGGGACAATGTGGGGTCTCTGCTCTACATGTAAAGTGTCTAGAGACAACTTGTTGTGATTTGGCACTTTTGCAAAAAGGTTAAATATTCACAACCAATCATTCTGGATAAAGAGGGATCTTTACTAAAGTGTTATTTTCCTCTAATGCTACATGTTCCATCACAATCATGTAAAAATTTACAATTATAAGTTGTTAATGAACGGGTCAAATTATTTGGACTGTGGATATTAATCCATCAGATAGCATTGATAAAGGAAATGCTATTAATTGTTGTCAGAGCATGTCTTGGTGGACATCCTTCCCATATCCTGTACCTAACTCTACACTAACCCTTAAATAAAGTGAAGTAATTAAACCACATCAAACATATGTCTAAACAGATCCACCTGCAACCTATTAACCATTTGATCACACCTCTGATCAATAGACAAAGAACACAGGTGATCTGATGGTTAAATATTTCAGATAAAGTGAAATGAAAAGATCTGCTATTTTCACTAGTTCGGGTCCCGGGCAAACATCTAATTTCTCTTTCGGGTCTTGAGCTAAACATTTTGGGAACCACTGCCCTAGAGCACATCTCCAAAATCACCTTCTCTTCCACAAATGCTAAAACGTCAACCGTATGTTGTCGTACAAATGCTATATACCCCCGCAGCTTCCTCGCATCCTTTTGCCTGTAACCCTTGACTGACACAGCCCTGTTATGTAGAGTAGATAACTTGGCAGTAAGTATAAACACCTCCCTTCCATCAAAACTCTGGAGACTGTCCTCTCTTAGTCATCAGGTTTATTGACAGAAAAAAAGTGTAAAACTGAAGAAAAGACAAAAGGACATAATCAGGACTTATGCATTTTGTAAACATCTTGCATGTAAATTACATTACTCATGTAACTGTCACATTTACATAATTGCACAATAAATCGACAATTCAACAATTGGAAACTGCATAATAGCACTGTACCACATGTTGTTGCATAACACTATGAATTAAACAGACTTTTCTGCAGCAGTGTAACAGGTAGGTAATCACAGGTGAGAATTAGACCAAGAATAACTTGACAGGCTTTTTACACCAAACTTCACAAAACTTATTTTTCGTACAAAAATAGTGAACTAGAATGAAAGACCAGGTGCAAAGAAGACAAAACATTCCAACGATGCTACGACTAGGAGAAGATTGGAGCAGATGATAGCAGATGCAAAAACACAGGAGCTCAAGTCTGCATGTGTCATGAAAGTTTGTTACATGAAATCTAGTGCACTTGATGGTTGAAGTCACATGACGTGTGTCACATGACAAAGCTGAAACCACTTCCTGTCTATTATTAAAGAGACATTACCTGCCATAGAAAACAATGAATTTACATATTTTTTTAAATCAAAACACAAACATGAAATAAACAAGCGTAACTGAACACCTGCACTCTGTGGAGTGCCATTTAGCTAATGTACAGTATACAATGGGAAGCTCCAACCAATGTTTCTATGTTGATAATACAATCTAATGAGCTTGTGAGATTTCTTTTTTTGTCCTATTTGTGGTTCTCTCAGAAAAAACACAGACACACAAACATCACAAAAAATATTCCTCAAGATTAAAAAATAAATAAATCGCAGATCTACAAGCTCAAGCTCACGACTTGTAATCGACTGACTTTAAATGGACTACATGAGATACATAAACCTACACAAGAGAGAGTTTGTCCATATTTCACCCCACAATGACTACACAATAGCAACCTTTAACAAAGTAACAGAACAGACAAACCATGAACTCAGAATAATATTCAATAGACACAGGACTTACTAATTCTCATTTACATACATCCAATATTACAAACCCTAAGGGGGACATGCTCTGGAAATCTCTGAAAAACCGTGGCACCATGTTGCTGGGCAAGAATGGACTAACTTCCTCTAATTACCGTAATTTGTGGACACTTCATCTACTCACTCAGGTGCAAGATAACAACATTAAAGATATTTAACAAAATCAAATAATACATACTGTTGGATAATGCAGCCTGTGTTACTCCTGAACATGTGTCTGCAGACAACACATTGAAGCACCTTATGTAGGCCTACATCAGTGGTTCTCAAAGTGGGGTCCGGGGACCCCCAGGGGTCCTTGCGGGGGTCCACAACAGAATGTATAAATATAGCATCAAAATCGGTTTCACCACTTTAGGCCTATTTTATGCTTCAGCTATTCAAAAATGGTCGATCTACTAGCTCACAATGCGACATGTGAGCTTGTAGATCTGCTATTTTGAATATTTTGAACATAAGTCTTCTCTTATTTACATATATCCCTGGCACACAATCTTTTCAGGTGGGGGTCCTTGGCCAAATAAATATTAATTTAGGGGTCATTGAAAAGTTGTAGAATCACTGGTCAAGTCAAGTCAAGTCACCTTTATTTGTATAGCACATTTAAAACAACAGAAGTTCACCCAAAGTGCTTTCTATTCAAAATAACATCATAAAGACCTCATACATTATAAAGAGCTACTGGTACAGAATCGTGATCCACGCGGACCCATAGACACACAAAGCATAATCAGGCCTATTATCCCATAGGCCTGCTGCTTTTGGCTAGCTCCTGGTCCACAGTAGGGGTGGGACGATATATCGATATCGCGATATATCGCGATACTTTCTCCCGCGATAACTAATCGATATACTGCCGAAAAAAAACTTTTTTTTTTTAAAGTTTGTGATACGTTGTTTTTCCTACTCTGTATTTGTGTAATGATGATTTTGAACTGTTTGGTGCTATTTTATGTGTTTATGAATTGAATACAAGGACTATCGTGATATATCGTTGGTGAAATTTCATGCAATATATCGTGATTTCGCAATATATCGATATTTTCAGATATCGTGATATATCGTTGGTGAAATTTCTTGCAATATATATTGAATATCGTGATATCGCAATATATCGAATATCGTCGAATATCGTGATATATATTGCTATCGTGGGCCTAATATCGTGATATATATCGTATCGTGAGGTACCCATATCGTCCCACCCCTAGTCCACAGCTTGGTATCCCATATCCTGGAGGGATGATTCCTCTGTCATTATAGAAAATGTAATAGTTGTCATTGAGAGAATTGAGGTCCTTATAAACCAGTAATTCAGCGCCGATCAGTCCAGTGGTTGGCGATAACAAACACACGCAAGCACGCACCCCCCCCCACCCACCCACACACACACCGCGGTGTGTGTAAAGGGGGGAGGGTATCGTTGAACAATTGCTAGTACCTCAACCATATGTCTCCAGAGTATTGTACCTAGCCCCTACCCACCAGCTAGGAGCCCACCTAGGAGTACAAAAAACATATGAATGTATATTAGCCCGCTTCTATTGCTCTGGGGTTGAAACGGGCCGTAGAGGACTTTTGCAAGGGCTGTCCTGAGTGTCAGAAGACTGCACCACGGCCCTCTCAGCGCTAATCCCCTGATACCACTACCCATCATCAGCACTCTGTTTTCCCGCCTGGCGATGAACATCGTGGGTCCTCTCCCGAAATCACCACAACGACATCGCTACATACTGGTATCGTAGACTATGTCACACGTTACTCAGAGGCAATACCACTAAGTATAGCGTCGGCTGTACGTAGTCATGTGGGGGGTCCCGACTCAATAGAGCTTACTTTCTATTCCACAAAAAGGTCAATCGTATGTTGTTTTACAAATGCTATTCAACCGTGCAGCTTCCTTTTGCCTGTAACCCACGACTGACACAGCCCTGGGGTAGGCCACCCAGCCTGGTGAAGGCCTGCACTCAGTGGAGTGCACTTAAGTTAATGTATACAATGGGTAGCTCCAACCAATGTTTCTATGTTGATAATACAATCTAATGAGCTTGTGAGGTTTCTTGTCGTGTCCTTTTTGTGGTTCTCTCAGACAAAACACAGTAACACAATTATTAGATTTTTATTTTGTTTGCAATCACAATCATAAGATGCATTTAAAAATTAATGAATTAAAAGTAGTTCATGAGCAGGTTAAATTATTTAGACACTCTTCCCAGATCCTGTACCAAACTCTACACTAGCCATTAAATAAAGTTAAGTAATTAAACCACATCAAACTCATGTCTGAACTTAACCGCCTGCAAGCTACAACCATTTGATCACACCTCTGATCAATAGACATGATGGAACAAATATTCACTGCAAATATGAGTGAACTTGAGAAGTGATCGATTCAGCTTACACTTTTACAATAATGAATAACATTACATGCATTGTTTGTATCATCATGAACAACAATTGTATAATTATAATGTCATTTACATAATATTTTTTCTGTACCATGTAGTAATTCAATAAACAACAACATAACAAATAGCTGAATAATTTGAATCAGTTTGTCTGACACAGTGGAAGATTCAATGTAAAACATACTATTACACACAGGTCTGGTAAGAGATCTATTCTGCTCTCAGAACCCCTTGAAGCATGGCAGTTTCCCAGCTTTGTAGATGTAGAGCAAAGGATGAGCAAACACTGACATCATAAAGATTGTATATGTGATGTACTTAGCAACTTGGATGGAATTAGTCAGATAAGTTACAATATTAGTAATTTGGCTCAGTATAGTCACTACCATTACTATCAAGCTGATCAGAATAATTTTAAAAGCTCTTCTCTTCATGTCATTTCCCTCCCCTCTGTCCCTCTGTCCTTCTCCTGGTCCAGGCTGTTTCAGAGCTCTGAGAACCGAGAAGCAGCAGAAAGACATCACAAAAATGCACACAATGTAAAAGCCCAGAGAGATGTAACCCAACACTGTAATTGACCAAAACAGTAACGAGCTGAATGCAAGACTCATCAGCCAGACAACACAGCAACAGGCCACCCTGTACCGAAGAGCTTTGTACCTGAGAAATACCACAGGGTGAACCACCGCTATGTAACGCTCCACACAGATACAACACTGGAACCATGGAACAGAGAACCATAAACAAACAACAAAAGCAAAGGAATTAACTAAGGTCACAATAATGTTGTGGGTGAAGAGCGATGCTAACCCAAAGACAGAGGACAGGGAAGAGATGATCATAGAAACAATCAGGTTGAGATAAAAGAACTCTGAGGCTATCGTCCCACCAGCTCCACTCAGTATCAGCCACACAACGTAGCTGTTGATGGGGAGACCCAGGATGATGTTGATAGAGTTGATAGCAGTTAGTAATGCCAGATAGGTGTCGATCTCTAAGGATATGAAGGGGATGGAGGCGTTGGTGCCATTTCCCTGTGTGTCGTTCATCGTAATGCTGTGCGTGAGCGCTGCAACTGCTTCAGAAGAGAAAAACATATTGGCTGGATTTGAGTGCAATGTAACATTGACACAACATGTTGAACAACGCTTCTGAAAACAGCAACTATTCTAATGAACAATGAACACAAGGTTAAAGTGATCTCACGTTTTAGATGCCAGCAGAGAGTCTCAGATCTCTGAGTCGGGTGTTTTGGTGAAGTCTCTTCTTCAGACAGTCACTGTCTTCCTGATGGCAAATCCTCCAAATGATGATCTCTCTACTTCTTCTCCTCTAACCATTCCCTTCCCTCCTCATCCTTCCTCTGTACTGCTTGTTGTACAACTGTACTTACAAGCATTGTCACCTTTCTTTTGATGTTTTTTCCATGGAAATTCATATATGGTCACTATGCAAACTTTCCTTTGTTTTTTTCTGAAACGACGCATCTGTGACAGTGTTGCCAGGTCTGCTTTTAAAAATTTGGGCATGGACTTTGGGCATGTTTTTCTGTAAAGTTGCTTGTAAATATTGCCAAAATGACCTTGTTTAAGACATTGGTTCTCAAACATTTTCATGTCATTTGTGTTGTTAAAATGTTGTTTTTTTAATCAAAATGTGTCACTTTCTTCACAATTGTTTTTTGAAAATAGCAGATCTACAAGCACACAAAGCGCCGCTATGCGACGCGTTGTGAGCTTGTAGATCGGCTATTTTTAAATATGTTACGCACATAGGTTAAAAGTGCTCATGTAGCCTATAATGGTCACTTTTTGGGGCTTGTTTTCATAGAGCTCGTTGCTTATTATTTCTCTCTCAGAATCTGGCAACGCTTATCTGTGTGTGACATGATTCAAATAATGATTGATGTGCTGCTCCATGATGCATCCATCACCTGCCTGTTACAACAACAGCAGGCAGAATGACCCGTGGACGCATGAGGTCACTATGTAAAGTTCTGACTCCACCTGACACCATGTTTGAACTGGAGAGAGGCTCATTGGAGCTTTTGTTGTTCTTGTCGTTACCACAACATCTCACACACGGGGCGGCCATGAATGAATATTTAGTGAGCCCACCTATAGGACTCTGGAGGTCCCAGGTACGATTCCAGCTCTCAGCAATGTGTCGAAGTGTCCCTTAGCCTTTGCTAGATACTTAAACCCTAACTGCTCCCCCCTCCGCACTCCTCCTTGGGCAGCACTCAGCACTCAGCTGGGTGAAGCTGAAAACTGATGCTCCCCCGTGGGATATGATAGGTATCCCAAAAAACTAAATCAACAGCTCCAGACTGGACATATCCTGGATGGACGCTGGATCTTCTTCTCACATTATATACATTCTTAGAAGAAAAAAACAGGTGTCGTTGACCGATTTGAAAACATATTCAGGGAATGAACTTTGTTGGCCTGCTGGTTGGTTTGTGTGAGATTACCACCAGTGTTGCCAGGCCTGCTTATTATGAGCGACTTTGGGCTTGTTTTTGCTGTTAAGTTGCTGTAAATATTGGTAGCTGCAGGGTTTTTTTTGGGCTTGTTTGTAAAGTTTGGTATCTTATTTGGGTTTGCTTCCACATTTAAACCAGTGGTTATTTAATACTCCGCTTCGAGGTCTCGCTATGGGAGAGCGCCCTCTAGCGCGCGAACACAGAAGCATTATCTTGATAAACTTCCTGACAGGAAACTCCCTGGCTGGATCTGATTCGTTCCCCTGAAGCGGAGGTCCCGCCCTCCGCTCGATATAACCAGGGGATGAACCACTCAGTCCTTTCGTCTCTTCTCGTGGAAGAGCACAGAACACATTTCCTCAGTTTCACCACATGATTGTTAGCTTAACTAACGTCTCACTAGAACAGGATCTAATTTCTGCGACTGTGAGGCGCTTACAGAATCCAGGGGATTTTTTAGACTTTTTATTTTACTGTAGAAATACGGCTTTCCATAAAAACAACTTAGCACCAAGCGTTGTTGTTACTAGTTAGCTTCATTGCTAACCGTTAGCTTGCTAACTGCAGCCTAGCCTAGTAGCACTTGCTAGCATGGAAGCTAGTGACTAACGTGTGATAGCTGCTTTGGCTAGCTCACCTCTGTTGCTCGGCTACACCCGCAGGGTGGCCTTGACTCCACGTGTTGTGGCCCACTAGCTCCCAGAGCTAGCTTGACGGGAAACTCGTGATTGACAAAGCCTTTCTCGAGTTATCCTAGTCAGATGTGAGTAGGCCCAGAGCCACACTCCCAACCCCCACACAGGCCTTAGTCGAAGCCCCAGAGGCCGACGCTAAGAGCATGGTGTCCGGAAACAGACGCAAGACCAGGCTGTCCTGCTAGCTGCCAAGAAGCTAGCTCAACGGACAGCTAGCTCACACTGTAGCTTGGTTGGAACACATTAGCCCTGACTCCATGTGTTGCGTCCTACTAGCTACCAAAGCTAACCCGGCAGGAAGATCGTGGTCGGCGGAGCCTTCCTCGAAGCCTACCCAGTTGGAGTGAGTCGTTGCCCAGAGCCAATCTCACGTCCCGCCCACACCTTGGTGAGCGCCCCAGAGCCCGAACCAAGAGTATGGCTCCCGGTACCAGGCGTAGGACCCACCCAATGCCACCTGGTCATTAGTATTCCAGAGCTAAGCCTTGACGCTCACTCCCAGCGAATACTGGTAGCCCCGCCCGCTACCGTTAGCACTGCTGCCTCAGCTGGCCTGGCCACGTAGCACTTGTTAGCCCTGAGCTAACGTTGACTCCGAGCTTCGCCGCCGCTCAGCTAGCCTAGCCATGTAGCACTCTTAGCCTTGAGCTAACAGTACCTCCGAGCTTTGCAACTGCTAACGTATGGCTCCCGGGACCAGGCGTAGGACCCACCCAATGCCACCTGGTCATTAGTATTCCAGAGCTAAGCCTTGACGCTCACTCCCAGCGAATACTGGTAGCCCCGCCCGCTACCGTTAGCACTGCTGCCTCAGCTGGCCTGGCCACGTAGCACTTGTTAGCCCTGAGCTAACGTTGACCCCAAGGTTCGCCGCCGTTCAGCTAGCCTAGCCATGTAGCACTCTTAGCCTTGAGCTAACAATACCTCCGAGCTTTGCAACTGCTAACTAGCCTACCGCGTAGCGCTCATTAGCCTGGAGCTAATAGTGACTGCCTGTGTTGCGGCTGCTCCGTCTATGCTAGCAGACGAAAAACGCGTGTTTGGATGGTCCCCTTCACTGCGCTGCACCGCGTTTTGCGCGCCATCAAGTTAGGTACAAGCTAACCACCGAGTGTGAAACAAGACTGAAGACAAGACACAGGTCTCCGCTTCCAGTACAGTGAGTTTCCACTCCTCTCGACAGGCCCTCGTAGCCTTATACGCACGACACGGGCAGGGTCCCCGTAGCTCTAGGACGTCGGACCAGGACCAGAGAGGCCATGGTCCTGCGACCGCTAGCCACAAGCTAACACCGGTTAGACACACCAGTGTGTGTTCTTTCCTCACAGGGTGGCCTCTTGGCCACAGAGCTAACAACCGAACAAACACGCCAGCGTCCCCAGCTCGTTGTGTGTTTTGTCTCAGGGACGTCTCTGCGTGGCTCCAGCTAGCACCAAGGGCTACCAGCTGGCCGACTGGGAATAACCCTTGGCTCCCTTTCTAACCAGCGAAGCACAGCGGGTCTGCTGGGACCTGTCGCTGGCTGACACCAGGGATTTCCGCTAACTAAAGGATGCCATCTTTGCCAGTCAAGGCTAAAGCCTTCTAGCCACCACCCAGCGGTACCACAACTGGGCCTACCTAGCGGCCCAGCCCCCACGGTGGCTGCACTGTTACGCATCACGCAGAGTTGGTTAACGAGTGGGGGAGAGCCCCCATGTATCGAAAGACTTGTAATTGACCAATGTATCCGTTCCTTGCCGTCTGACGCCCGTAAATATGCCTCACAAGTGAGCCCCAGCTCGTTGGAAGCGCCGGTGGCCTTGCTGGAGAACCACCAATTGAGTGTGGAGATTATGAGGACTACAAAGATGGAGACGCCGAAAGGTGCTGGAGAGACCCAGCCGTGACCGGCGGAGGGCACCACCGCTGACGCAGTCACCACCCCAACCGATAACCGCAGCCCCGAGAGGCCCAGCCAGGCCCAGCTGGACTGTGACCGAGAACCGCAGCCCCAGAGAGGCTTGATGTGTCCATGCCCACAGCAGCCAGCTCCGACGGGACCCAGCCCTGCCTACACTCCGGGAGCGGCCACCGACGTCACGCCAATCTACCCGTGAAGGTCGAGGGAACCGACACCCATGCCCTCCTGGACTCCGGAAGCGCCGTCACCCTCGTGCATGCTGACTTTGCGGCTCCGCTCATCTCCGCCGCCGTCCCGGTAACCTGTGTCCATGGGGACATACGTCACTACCCCATCACCCACGTACGCATTCAGACGCCCAGAGGAGACGTGATCGTCCCGGCGGGAGTCATGCCGAACCTCCCTGTGGCGGACTGCTTCCTGTTTGCCCGGTAGGCTACTGGACACCGGGTTTACATACGATCCCGGCCCGCCGCCGCCAGAACCCACGACCCAGACCGGCGATACCCCTGACGGCCTGCCCAGCGTTCCGGCCCACCTCTGACGGACCACTGGGTAACAGCTCCCTATAAGAGAGAGAGAGAGAGAGAGAGAGAGAGGGAGAGGAAGAGAGAGAGAGAGAGAGAGATACACCAGTGAGAAACCCCTCTGTAGCAGAAACAGGGGGGAACCCCTTCTCCACTGGCCTAGCCAGCCGGCTCACCAAGGGTTGGAGAGTTCGCCACCACGCAGTAGACCGA
The DNA here is from genome assembly GCF_963280865.1 of Gymnoscopelus braueri. Classification (NCBI taxonomy): domain Eukaryota; kingdom Metazoa; phylum Chordata; class Actinopteri; order Myctophiformes; family Myctophidae; genus Gymnoscopelus; species Gymnoscopelus braueri. The sequence goes on along the minus strand of NC_137603.1, from coordinate 5,935,260 downwards.
CCCCAACCTCGACATGGCCCGTCATCGCGTAGCGGCCATATATGGACAGAAATGTGACGGGTGAGTGCACTGGTTCCCCCTTATTTTCTTGCAAAAAAAATGGCTTCTGTATAAGGTGTGATAACTAAGGGGGTGGATATTGTTGAACAATTGCTAGTACCTAAACTATATGTCTCCCAAGTATTGTACCTAACCCATACCCACCAGCTAGGAGCCCACCTAGGAGTACAAAAAACATATGAACGTATATTAGCCCACTTTTATTGCCCCGGGGTGAAACGGGCCGTAGAGGACTTTTGCAAGGGCTGTCCTGAGTGTCAGAAGACTGCACCAAGGCCCTCTCACAGCGAACCCCCTGGTACCACTACCCATCATCAACGCTCTGTCTTCCGCTTGGCGATGAACATTGTGGGTCCGCTCCTGAAACCTTCCAGAGGACATCGCTACGTGCTGGTAATCGTAGACTATGTCACACGTTACTCAGAGGCGATACCACTACGTACAGCGTCGGCAAAAGCTGTGGGCCACAAACTGTTGGGAATTGCAGATGAAGTGCTAACTGACTAGGGGACCTGTTTTATGTCGAGAGTAATGACACTGTTATACCGATGGCAAAAGGTGAAATGCATACGTACCTGGTGTACGTATGCATAGAGGCCCTATCGCATCCCAGAGGCCAGCCGGGAGGCCATTAAAAAGGAGGTAAAAAAAAATGTTGGAGCTCGGAGTCATAGAAGAGTGCTATAGTCCCTGGTCTAGCCCTATAGTCATCGTCCCTAAACCTGATGGGCCTCTGAGGTTCTGCAACAACTTCCGGAAGCTGAACGAGGTCCCAGCGTTCGACACATATCCCATGCCCCGGGTGGATGAGCTGATAGAGTGCTTTAGCCCGGCTCGGTTCGTCAGCACCCTCGACCTAACCAAGGGCTACTGGCAGGTCCCGCTGACGGAGAGGGCTAAACCGGAGGGCCTCTTCCAGTCGTGTGATTTTGCACTTTAAATAAATAAAACTCATGTTTTATTTATTTGCAAATGTAAGTGCAAAATCACACAAATGTCTCCATACACCTCCTCATATAAGTTCATAAAACTTGAACTTATATTTATTACAGAATATAATATAATAACTAAATCAAATGAAACATGGAGAGACAACAGTGCTTTTAAATCTGACTGTATTGACAGGATGCATATGAGCATTATGGGGCTCTTTAAAGTAATGGTACCAGTGTTACATAGCATAGACCAGAACACCACTGAACATGTTGTGGTTGTCAGTATCATAGAGCATGTTGTTAGCAGGTAAACGCATGTAAACCCTGTCTCCTTCCTCCAGCTGTAGGATGATTCCATTAGTGATGTACTCGTTAAAATCATCATTATTCTTTGAAACTTTTCTATATCCTATACATTTGTATGCGTACATAACCTGGTGACAACCAGCCAACAAGAGTTGTGAGCTTGTAAATCTGCTATTTTAAATATGTTAGTTTTTATAGTTTGTTGATTACTTTTGATACAGTAATGGTCTTTTTTTCTTTTCTTTTCTTTTTTACGTTTAAAAAGTCTTAAAAGTCCTTAAATTATCACTTCACTGTCATTTGGGGAACCCCCAAAAATCATGTGGGGCTCGCAGCGCGAGGCGTTGTGAGCTTGTAGATCTGCTATTTTTGGCTACATTTCTCCTCAGAATAGGGATGCTTGGGTTCCAGTGGTTAATGTAAAAAAAATCCTATCACACAAAGATTTGGCCCCCCCCCTGTAGTAAGGAAAACACAGAGTAAGGAGTGCACACCTGTGTTGATGAGGTGCTGGCCGTCTAATAATGTAGACAAGGATGAGGCCGCACAGCTCCTAGCCACGATGCAGAAAGTTTAATTAGAATGAAATGCAACCAACGTTTCGACAATACAGTCTTCCTCAGGGTTTTTGCCCCCCCTGTAGTAACATACCGGACCCCCTAGGGGTCCCGGACCCCCTGTTGAAGACCCCTGCTCTATAGCAATGATACTTTCAGAATATAGCGCTCCAGAGTGGAACAGAATGCATTGGTAGCAGAACAAAAGATGATCAACGTTGCATCGTGCCAGGCATTTTGTTTTAGTTGTTCTTACCATGTTGGCGAAAATCTACGGTTATATGATTTCCCCACCTTTGTAGGAACCTTATGTTTCAAGTTTACGGTTTTCAGGCACCAAAGCCTATGTGGGACACGCCTTAACCACCACTTTGAATCATGTCACACACAAATGTACGTGTCATTTAGAAGAGTCTGACAACTGTGTTATTTGAGATGATGTGGTGACAACAACAACAACAACAACGACAACGACAACGACAACAAAAACAACAACAACAACAACAGCTCCAATGAGCCTCTCTCCAGTTCAAACTTGGGGCGCGTTCGAAAATACAGCACTGAGCGCACTGGCCAATACAAACTAATAGGCGAGTGTGCTCCGGTGCGTAATTTTCGAACGCACCCATGGTGTCAGGTGGAGTCAGAACTTTACATAGTGACCTCATGCGTCCACGGGTCATTCTGCCTGCTGTTGTTGTAACAGGCAGGTGATGGATGCATCATGGAGCAGCACATCAATCATTATCCCATTAAGACCGGGAAAGCATCTGTGTCATTTTACATTTTAGCTACACACACACACATATATATATATATATATATATATATATATATATATATATATATATATATATATATATATATATATATATATATATATATATATATATATAGCAAATTAGTTTGCTATTCAAAAATAGCAGATATACAAGCTCATAGTACGTCACTTCGTGCCGCTCTATGAGCTTGTTGATCTGCTATTTTTGAAAAATCTTGAACATGTGTGCGAATCTTTGAATATATGTGGATTTTTTAAGCGGACATCTTTCGCTAAAATCTTTGCTTTCTGGGGGTCCCTGGAGCAACATATTTTGAGATGGGGTTCGGTGGCCAATTACATATTATTTTGGGGGTCCTTTGACAACCACTGATATAGCAAAATACGTTAGGATTTAGAAGACATTTGTTGTATTGGCCTGATTTGAATCATGTCACACACAGATCAGTGTTGCCAGATTTAGCGAGAGGAATAATAAGCAACCAGCTCTATGAAAACAAGCCCATATAGTATATATAATGACTATTATAGGTTACATGAGCACTTTTAACCTATGAGCATCAGAAGTTTAAAAATAGCCGATTTAGAAGCTCACAACGTTGTGCGCTTGTAGATCTGCTATTTAAAAAAAAAAATATTGTGAAAAAAGGAAAACAAAATAATATTTTTAATAATAATATAACGCAAATGACATGAAAATGTTTGAGAACCACTGGTTTATACAAGGTAATTTTGGCACCCTGCAACTACCAATATTTGCAGGCAACTTTACAGAAAAACAAGCCTAAAGTCGATTCTAATAAGCAGACCTGGCAACACCGACACAGATGCGTCGTTTCATAAAAAAACTAAGGCAAAGTTTGCATAGTGACCGGGTGATTCAACATACATTTCCATAGAAAAACCATCAAAGAAAGGTGACAATGCTCATGAGTGCAGTTGTACAACAAGCAGTACAGAGGAAGGATGAGGAGGGAAGGGAATGGTTAGAGGAGGCGAAGTAGAGAGATCTTCATTTGGAAGATTTGCCATCAGGAAGACAGTGACTGTCTGAAGAAGAGACTTCACCAAAACACCCGACTCAGAGATCTGAGACTCTCTGCTGGCATCTAAAACGTGAGATCACTTTAACCTTGAGTTCATTGTTCATTAGAATAGTTGTTATTTTCAGAAGATCATGTTCGAAATGTTTATTTGTGTCAATGTTACATTGCACTCAAATCCAGCCAATATGTTTTTCTCTTCTGAACCAGTTGCAGGACACACGCGCAGCCTTGAGATGATCGACATCGACACACAGGGAAATGGCACCAACTCCTCCATCCCCTTCATATCCTCAGAAAACAACAACGTTCCTCTGACACTACTAACTGCTGTCAACTCTATCAACATCATCCTGGGTCTCCCCATCAACAGCTACGTTGTGTGGCTGATACTGAGTGGAGCTGGTGGGACGATAGCCTCAGAGTTCTTTTATCTCAACCTGACTGTTTCTATGATCATCTCTTCCCTGGCCTCTGTCTTTAACTTAGCATCGCTCTTCACACACAACATTATTTTGACCTTTGTTAAATCCTTTGCTTTTGTTGTTTGTTTCTGGTTCTCTCTTCCATGGTTCCAGTGTTGTATCTGTGTGGAGCGTTACATAGCGGTTGTTCACCCTGTGGTATTTCTCAGGTACAAAGCTCTTCGGTACAGGGTGGCCTGTTGCTCCGTTGTCTGGCTGATCTGTCTTGCATTCAGCTCGTTGCGGTTTTGGTCAAAACCAGTGTTGGGTTACATCTCTCTGGGCTTTAGCATTGTGTGCATTTCTGTGATGTCTTTCTGCTGCTTCTCGGTCCTCAGAGCTCTGAAACAGCCTGGACCAGGAGAAGGACAGAGGGACAGAGGGGAGGGAAATGACATGAAGAGAAGGGCTTTTAAAATTATTCTGATCAGCCTTATAGTAATGATGGTGACTATACTGAGCCATATTACTAATGTTGTAACTAATCTGACTAATTCCTTCCAGGATGCTAAGTTCATCACATATACAATTGTTATGATGTCATTGTTTGCTCATCCTTTGCTCTACATCTACAAAGCTGGGAAACTGCCATGCTTCAAGGGGTTCTGAAAGCAGGATAGATCTCTTACAAGACCTGTGTACGTTTGAGTCGGTTTGAAATTGAATCTATATCCTCCACTGTGTCAGACAAACTGATTCAAATTATTCAGCTATTTGTTATGTTGTTGTTTATTGAAATACAAAAAAAAATCTAATATGAAAATGAAATTATAAGTGTACATTGTTGTTCATGATGATATAAAGAAAATGCATGTAATCCTATTAATTATTGTAAAAGTGTGAACTGAAACGATCACCTCTCAAGTTCACTCTTATAGCAGGTGATTTGAATCCACTTAATCTTAAATGATTTGCAGTGCATATTTGTTCTATCATGTCTATTGATCAGAGATGTGAACAAATGGTTGTTTGCAGGTGGTTAAGTTCAGACATGGGTTTGATGTGGTTTAATTACTTCACTGTATTTAAAAAGGTCTTAAAAGTCCTTAAATTGTCACTTCACTGCCATCTGGGGAACCCCCAAAAATCTTGCCCCCCTTGGGGTCCCGACCCACATGTTGAGAACCACTGCTCTAAGTGACCTTGACCCCTGAGGAATTTGAGAAATTGAAATCAACGAATAAAGCAACTTTTTAATGTTTGTGATGACTGGGAAAGTGGGGTTGGCAGTTTTTCTGCCAAGGAGTGGTATTGGTGCAAGACAAATCCCTGCAATTGATCTACAATCATGATAAAATAACCTAATTTGAACCCTCACACAAGGCAGGGTTAAACGTTTGCAATTGTTCCCGCATAAGATTACATGTACCCCAACTTTCAGCAGATGTCACTGGTCTGCTTAGGGCAGCGGTTCTCACACGTTTTGTCTTGAGACCCAAAAGAGGAATATGGCGTCTCCTGGGACCCAAACCTAGAAAAATACATCACAAATTAACCACTTAAGCCCCATTTAATAAAAGCTTTCAAGAAATAAAGAAAACACTTGTATTTGTATTTATTGTTTTAATCTATTATTGTAATCTTCCGAAATAATTTCATGAGTCCCGACTCATTGTTTTAAGGTAATCCCATGACTATAAATGACAATTGTCCCAATATATTTGGGACAATTGTTTCTACCTTGTTTAGACAAACAGATATTTTTTTTATATTCAGCATAATGGTGGCTGAGAGAGAGAGAGAGAGAGAGAGAGAGAGAGAGAGAGAGAGAGAGAGAGAGAGAGAGAGAGAGAGAGAGAGAGAGAGAGAGAAGTTAAGGAGAGTTTTCCAATGTTTGACAATTATGGTGAATAAATGCTTACCAATAGCTTTCTTCATAAAGGTGTCTACTATCACCTCTGAATTTGTGTACCTTTATTTGACTTTCTAAGTACCCGAAGAATCAGTGGGAATAAGTGACAATTACGGCCACCACAATTTGATGGATAGGCCAACTGAAAAGTGGGCATCGCTGATGTTATGGCCAGGAGTAATGTTTTACTAAAAACTAATGGCTGGAATGGATTCGGCACCCCCGAAAACCCTTAATAAGACATCCCACAAGCTCATATTGCCCAATAAAAAATGTCCCAGTTGTTTGCCCAGGCCCTCCAGGTACCCCAACTTTGATTGGCTCCCACATAGTTTCCCAAGGGATTTGGGTTGGAACAAATTCAGAGGTGATAGTAGACACCTTTATGAACACATTTGTGAAGAAAACTATTGGTAAGCATTTATTTTCCTTAATTGTCAAACATTGGGCTGACTGTCCATAATTAGAGAGAGAGACAGAGAGAGAAAGAGTAGTCGTGTGACTTGTGTGACCCTCAACACAGGATTTGAGAATCCCAGGCTCAAAGTATCAATATTACCACCACCAATAATAATGATAGTAAGAGCAGCATCAGTGCTTTCTGCACATGATGAAAAACAACTTTCATTGGAGCAGTGGATACATGGGTGTGTGATAAACAAATTATCAACACATCGTTGTTGTCCGAGGTTATCCAGCCAAAGGCAAAGTTTGCATAGTGACCGGGTGATAAAATATGCATTTCCATGGACAACCCACTATCAAAAGAAAGGTGACAAAGCTCATGAGTGCAGTTGTACAACAAGCAGTACAGAGGAAGGATGAGGAGGGAAGGTAATGGTTAGAGGAGGCGAAGTAGAGAGAACATCATTTGGAGGATTTGCCATCAGGAAGATAGTGCCTGTCTGAAGAAGAGACTTCACCAAAACACCCGATCTGAGACTCTCTGCTGGCATCTAAAACGTAAGATCACTTTAACCTTGTGTTCATTGTTCATTAGAATAGTTATTTTCAGAAGAGTTTAGTTGTGTCAATGTTACATTGCACTTAAATCCAGCCGATATGTTTTTTCTCTTCTGAACCAGTTGCAGCGCACACGCACAGCCACAATGAACGACACACAGGGAAATGGCACCAACTCCTCCATCCCCTTCATATCCTCAGAGATCGACACCTATCTGGCACTACTAACTGCTGTCAACTCTATCTACATCATCCTGGGTCTCCCCATCAACAGCTACGTTGTGTGGCTGATACTGAGTGGAGCTGGTGGGACGATAGCCTCAGAGTTCTTTTATCTCAACCTGACTGCATCTGTGATCATCTCTACCCTGGCCTCTGTCTTTACCTTAGCATCGATCTTCACACACAACACATTTTTTTTCAAATTTACAGTCTTTGCTTTTCCTTTTGTATTTTACTTCTCTGTTCCATGGTTCCAGTGTTGTATCTGTGTGGAGCGTTACATAGCGGTGGTTCACCCTGTGGTATTTCTCAGGCACAAAGCTCTTCGGTACAGGGTGGCCTGTTGCTGTGTTGTCTGGCTGATGAGTCTTCCATTCAGCTCGTTACAGTTTTGGTCAATTACAGTGTTGGGTTACATCTCTCTGTGCTTTAGCATTGTGTGCATTTCTGTGATGTCTTTCTGCTGCTTCTCGGTCCTCAGAGCTCTGAAACAGCCTGTACCAGGAGAAGGACAGAGGGACAAAGGGGAGGGAAATGACATGAAGAGAAGAGCTTTTCAAATTATTCTGATCAGCTTGATAGTAATGGTAGTGACTACACTGAGCCAAATTACTATTGTTGTAACTTATCTGACTAATCCTAATCCACCACAAGTTGCTAAATTCATCACATTTACAATCGTTATGGTGTCAGGGTTTGCTCATCCTTTGCTCTACATCTACAAAGCTGGGAAACTGCCATGCTTCAAGGGGTTCTGAGAGCAGGATAGATCTCTTACCAGACCTGTGTGTAATAGTATGTAGTATCAAATTATTCAGCCATTTGCTATGTTGTTGTATATTGAATTACTAATGGTACAGAAAAATGTATTATGAAAATGAAATGAAATTATAATTATAACATTATTATTCATGATGATACAAAAAAAATGCATATAATCCTATTAATTGTTGTAAAAGTGTAAGCTGAAACGATCACTTCAAGTTCACTCTTATAGCAGGTGATTTGACACCACTCTGGGAAGAGTGTCTAAATATGTTAAGCTGCTCTTTAACTACTTTTAATTCATTCATTTGAAATACATCTACATTATGATTGTGATTGAAAAAAAAAATCTAGTAATTATGTTTTATGTTTTAAATTAATCTACATACACTGTGTCAGACAAACTGATTAAAATTATTCAGCTATTTGTTATTTTGTTGTTTATTGAATTACACATTGTACATAAAAATATATTAGGTAATAATAATGAATTAATAATGACATCATTCTAACATTATTGTTCATGATGATCCAAAAACAATGCATGTAATCCTATTAATTATTGTATAAGCTGAAGGATCACTTCTCAAGTTCACTCTTATAGCAGGTGATTTGACACCACTTGATCTGACATGATTTGTAGTGAATATTTGTTCTATCATGTCTATTGATCAGAGGTGTGATCAATGGTTGTAGCTTGCAGGTGGTTAAGTTCAGACATGAGTTTGATGTGGTTTAATTACTTCACTTTATTTAATGGTTAGTGTAGAGTTTGGTACAGGATCTGGTAAGAGTGTCTAAATACCTTAAGCTGCTCTTTAACTACTTTTAATTCATTCATTTGAAATACATCTACATTATGATTGTGATAAAAAAAAAATCTAGTAATTGTGTTTTATGTTTTAAATTAATCTACATACACTGTGTCAGACAAACTGATACAAATTATTCATCTATTTGTTATTTTGTTGTTTATTGAATTACACATTGTACAGAAAAAATATATTAGGTATTAATAATGAATTAATAATTACATAATTATAACATCATTGTTCATGATGATCCAAAATAATGCATGTAATCATATTAATTATTTTAAAAGTGTAAGCTGAAAGATCACTTCTCAAGTTCACTCTTATGGCAGGTGATTTGACACCACTTTATCTGACATGATTTGCAGTGAATATTTGTTCTATCATGTCTATTGATCAGAGGTGTGATCAATAGTGTTAGCTTGCAGGTGGTTAAGTTCAGACATAAGTTTGATGTGGTTTAATTACTTCACTTTATTTAATGGTTAGTGTAGAGTTTGGTACAGGATCTGGGAAGAGTGTCTAAATATTTTAACCTGCTGATGAACTACTTTTAATTAATTCACCTACATTATGATTGTGATTGCAAACAAAATAAAAATCTAATAATTGTGTTGCTGTGTTTTGTCTGAGAGAACCACAAAAAGCTTCGCATTGTATACATTAACTAAAATGCACTCCACGGAGTGCAGGCCTTAGCCAGGCTGGGTGGCCTACCCCAGGGCTGTGTCAGTCGTGGGTTACGGGCAATAGGATGCAAGGAAGCTGCGGGGGTGAATATCATTCGTACAACAACATATGGTCAGAGATGGGAAAAGTACTGACATTCTGTACTCGAGTAGAAGTACAATTACTTGTGAAAAAAACTACTTTGGTAGAAGTAGTCATTCAAATAATTACTCGAGTAAAAGTAAAAAAGTACAGGCTCTGAAATGTACTTTATGAGTAAAAGTAAAAGTACCGGATGTTCCTCTGAACTTATGAAATCTATGAAAATGTTTAATCTGCAACACAATTTTATACAATATGTAGTGGGGGTCCCTGCTTCATCCCTCTCTCAGCTAAGGGGGTCCCTGCTTCATCTTTCTCTCAGCTAAGGGGGTCCCTGCTTCATCTTTCTCTCAGCTAAGGGGTTCTCTCTCTCTCTCTCTCTCTCTCTCTCTCTCTCTCTCTCTCTCTCTCTCTCTCTCTCTCTCTCTCTCTCTCTCTCTCTCTCTCTCTCTCTCTCTCTCTCTCTCTCTCTCTCTCTCTCTCTCTCTCTCTCTCTCTCTCTCTCTCTCTCTCTCTCTCTCTCTCTCTCTCTCTCTCTCTCTCTCTCTCTCTCTCTCTCTCTCTCTCTCTCTCTCTCTCTCTCTCTCTCTCTCTCTCTCTCTCTCTCTCTCTCAGAGCTATGGGGTCCCTGCTTCATCCCTCTCTCAGATAAGGGGGTCTCTGCTTCATCTTTCTCTCAGCTAAGGGGGTCCCTGCTTCATCTTTCTCTCAGCTAAGGGGGTCCCTGCTTCATCTTTCTCTCAGCTAAGGGGTTCTCTCTCTCTCTCTCTCTCTCTCTCTCTCTCTCTCTCTCTCTCTCTCTCTCTCTCTCAGAGCTATGGGGTCCCTGCTTCATCCCTCTCTCAGATAAGGGGTCCCTGCTTCATCTCTCTCTCAGCCAAGGGGTCCCCATTTCATCTCTCTCAGCCAAGGGGTCCCTGCTTCATCTCTCTCTCAGCTAAGGGGTCCCTGCTTCATCTCTCTCTCAGCTAAAGGGGTCCCTGCTTCACCTCTCTCTCAGCTAGGGGGTCCCTGCTTCATCTTTCTCTCAGCTAAGGGGGTCCCTGCTTCATCTCTCTCTCAGCTAGGGGGTCCCTGCTTCATCCCTCTCTCAGCTAAGGGGGTCCCTGCTTCATTTCTCTCACAGCGAAGGGGTCCTTGGCCTGAAAAACTTTGAAGACCCCTGCTTTAGACAATTTCCCCCCAATTATTTATTTTTACAGTTTGAACAAAATATTTTAAAGGTGCCCAGATGTCTGTAGTGCCCACCTATCCTGTTACTGTTACCATACTACAGACAGAGCAAGAGATGGCATTAACAACTGTACTTCATTCAAACACAGCAAGTGAACACAGACAAGCCTACTTCAAAGTAAACGTACACGCGACACACACACACACACACACACACACACACACACACACACACACACACACACACACACACACACACACACACACACACACACACACACACACACACACACACACACACACACACACACACACACACACACACACACACACACACACACACACACACACACACAGCTTTTGCGATGCTCAGGCTGACATTATGCCGCTCGCTCGCAGTCGCACGTTATGTGCTTGATTTGTCGTTTTATCTGCACTTTGTGTTTGGTTGTTGTAGATGAACTCACCTAATGATGCTGCAGAGGTTGAAAGAGTTTGACAAACTTCTAGCCTTGTTACAAGACTATGACCGATAGTCTTGATCCAAGGCTACCACACTTCCACAGTACAACAATGTTTAAGTCAGAGGAGCATGGTTTGGCCAAAACCTGCGATTAATCCACGTGTTGTTTATATTCGTCTCACCGGTACGCACGCGCGCACACACACACACACGTGCGATCAGACCGACGAGTCATAACAGCTCGTGATCAAAAGAAACAAACTTCCCCTAAGGACTTCAAAATAAGAGCCACTGGTAATGATTGATTAACTTAGTTTTATTTTGGTGTCTATACAGGAAGTATAATACTCATTTGTAGTAACGTGACACACAGAGCTATAAATAATAGCTCTTGCGCTTCTTTTCGTTTGATCCGCGCGCAACATTAAAACTAAAGTAACGAGCCTGTTTTGAAAATGTACTGAGTAGAAAGTACTATTACTTGTGTTAAAATGTAACGGATAAAGGTAAAAATAAATACTGAGTAAAGTACATATACTCAAAAAAAGTACTTTGTTACAGTAACGAAGTACTTTTACTTCGTTACTTCCCATCTCTGCATATGGTTTACCTTTACACATTTGTGGAAAGAACGTGATTTTGGAGGTGTGCTAGTGTGGCAGGGGCAGACTGGCCATTTGGCCCACTGGGCCACTGGGCCCAATATTTTCTGGGCCCAATATTTTCGCTCCTGTTTTAGGATTATTACGGTCATTTCCGGGTTGCGCGTAGCCTGGTAAACCCTCCCTCCAGAAATCTCATTTGTAATTTATTTCAGGAGTGAGTTTGATTGTGGCTTTGGGCTGGAGTTGGGCGGGAGTAATACCGTTGACTGACAACCCCTTCAGCCAATCAGCAGTTTCCCACTTCAGCCAGTGCATTTTTACCACTTCCAGACTAATGTGACGCAACGGGACTTTTGAGACGGCCATGCCCAAAATAGGTTGCCTTATTCGGATACATGCGTGTCACTGCCCGCCCCTGCCGGTTCTCTAAAAAAAATGTTTTAGATAGGCTCTGTCATGATTAATTGACCACATATATGAAGTTAAAAAACTAAATTCTATCCAAACGATATCTTATAAGTAAATTCCGTGCCTCAAAATAGAAGTTTGAGAGCTTTTTTAAGTTCTAAAACAGCGGAGAAAATAGCGCACAGAAAAGATGGCTGCCGTTCGTGTTTTGTTCGGCTGCATTCAGGCTGCACTCGGTGCCATTCGGGCTCACTCGAACTCGCCACCTGATTGGCCAACTTTCGCTGTCCTGTCAATCACAGAACGATGAGTGACGACGTTTACCAGGCTAGGTTGCGCGGCCCAATTATTAGTTACGTTAATGTTTGGGCTGGGATGCTTTCCAGCAGGGGGCTGCAGAGTTAATGTGCAGGGCTGGGCTGAAACAGTGAACACTCTATAGTAATGATTACTATCAGAATATAGAGCTATTTAACACTGTTACTGAACAAACACTCTACAGTAATGATTACTATCAGAATATAGAGCTCCAGGATGGAACAGAATGCCATGGTAGCAGAACAAAGCATTATCAACAGTGCATCGTGCCAGGCATTCTTCCTTTTTTTTGGTCGGCAAAAATCTAGGGTTATATGATTTCCCCTTTGTAGAAACTTGCCTTAAAGGGATATTTCACTTTCAAAAAAACTTTTGGTCATTTTATCATCTACTCAGGCCTTTGTGAGCCCCCCAGACAGTTTTTAAGTTGCTTGATTCATTATTTAGATATTTGATATTCATTTTATCAGACACGCCCCCTTCCTATACAAACCCATTGTAACTTCAAACTTCATTTTAACCATGTTAGATTCAACAAAAACACCCGTCCTTGGTTCTGGTGACTCATCCTGCCCTCCTAATGCGTGAGGGGGCCGTGTTTTTTCAATTAATTTTTTCATTTATTTTTAATATTTTTTTTGGAAAATGAAAAAAATAAAATACAATAAAAAATATATATAAAATAAATGAAAAAAGTTATCGGAAAAACACGGCCCCCTCACGCATTAGGAGGGCAGGGTGAGTCGCCAGAACCAAGGACGGGTGTTTTTGATGAATCTAACATGGTTAAAATGGAGTTTGAAGTTACAATGGGTTTGTATAGGAAGGGGGCGTGTCTGATAAAATGAATATCAAATATCTAAATAATGAATCAAGCAACTTAAAAACTGTCTGGGGGGCTCACAAAGGCCTGAGTAGATGATAAAATGACCAAAAGTTTTTTTGAAAGTGAAATATCCCTTTAAGTGTCAAGTTTAGGGTTTTCAGGCACCAAAGCCTCTGTGGGACTAGCTCTAGCCCCGTTTGGAAACTCTCCCTCCATGATAGCTCTGAACTATATAGTGGAGGGAGAGGTTCCGATCGGAGCTAATGTGGGACACGCCTTAACCACCTGGCCATCGACGCCCCGATTAATTGTTCTGAGTTCAGTCGCCATTGTAGAATTAGTAGATCACCGGTAGGCTACTTATCTTCTATCACAGTGGTTCTCAAAGTGGGGTCCGGGGAACCTCAAGGTTCCTTGAGGGGGTTCCAAATGGACCCTTATACAGATCTGTACCTGAGGAAATACTCAAGTCAAGTAAAAGTAGGCTACCTCATTACTTGAGTAAATGTACTTCCCATCATTGCTGGTGAAGCAGCACATCTATGCAGTAGTAAACCGTGTTACCACATTTTGCGAGAGAAATAAGCAACTAGGTTTATGAAAACAATCCCAAAAGAAGGGAATATGATATAGGCCACATGAGCACTATAAACCAATATGCATCGGCTATTTGAAAATAGCCGATCTACAAGCTCTGGAGACTGAGCTTGTAGATCGGATTCATGTGGAATATTTTGGAAACATTTTAATGACACAAATCTGTTACAGGGGTCCCTGGCAATAATTATAATTTCAGATGGGGTTCCGTGGACTTTATACAGTACATGCAATTTATACGTGATTAGAACATGCTTATTATATAATATTTGACAATTAAGGTCTAATATTTCTACAATTTCTACGAAAACCTGTATATCCAGTCATTTTGGGGCATAAACAAGAAGGATGAAATTAAGTCTGATAATGATGTACCGTGCATGTTCACAACATGGATACTTTACATTACTTAAGACTTTTTTTACACTATGGACAATATAGCCAATTTTACATCGAGGTGCACAGATGTCCCCAATGCCCACCTATCCTGTATCCGTTGTGGTGACAACAACAACAACAACAATAACAACAGCTCCAATGAGTCTCGCTCCAGTTCAAACATGATGTCAGGTGGAGTCAGAACTTTACATAGTGACCTCATGCGTCCACGGGTCATTCTGCTGCTGTTGTTGTAACAGGCAGGTGATGGATGCATCATGGAGCAACACATCAATCATTATTTGAATGTCACAAACAGATCAGTGTTGCCAGATTTTGCGAGAGAAATAATAAGCAACCAGCTCTATGAAAACAAGCCCAAAAGAAGTGACTATTATAGGCTACATGAGCACTTTAAACCTATGTGCGTCAGATATTTAAAAAAATTGCCCATCTGCAATCTCATAACAGCAGGCGATGTGGCGCGATGTGTGCGCTTGTAGATCTTGTATTTAAAAAAAAAAAAAAGGGAAATAAGTGACAAAGTGATTGACTCGTTTTTTAAACATTTTGACAACACAGATGACATGAAATTGTTTGAGAACCACTGGTTTAAACAAGGTTATTTTGGCACCCAGCAACTACAAATATTTACAAGCAACTTCACAAAAAAACAAGCCCAAAGTCGATTATAAAAACCAGACCTGGCAACACTGACACAGATGCGTCGTTTCAGAAAACACACACACGAGGCTGCATGGCAAACAAAGCAAGGCTTAGGCGAGGATAGTTCATTTGTTTAGCATCGCATTTCAATAAGTGCTTTACATAAAACATGAAGCATTAAGACATCAAGACACAGAGCACAACACATTAAAGGACGTTTGAAAATAACTAAAATAAAAGGCAGTGGCAAACAGACAGGATTTTACCACTTACTTTATGTAACAGCTTAACACATTTAGACCTGGGCCGATTCTAAAAACGCTTTTCAACATCATAAAAAAATGCTATAAGAGCAACAACTACACAAAGAAGTGTTCCTGGCTTGTTCCAGGTCTAAATGGATTAAAACCCTATAGTAGTGACCTACAAGCCCACAAGCTTGATGTGCTATTTTTGCTATTGTTTAGAAAAATACTAGAAAAGTGTGTTCCTTGGGGCGCAGACACCCGCAAGGCCGGGTTACCTACCCAGGGCTGTGTTGCAACCATTTATAGCGCCACCATGAGGCTGATTTGAAACATTTGGGGTGTCAGTTCTTCCTTGGCCTCCTGGGAGTTTGCGTCCAAAGTTTCACACCG
The DNA here is from genome assembly GCF_963280865.1 of Gymnoscopelus braueri. Taxonomy (NCBI): domain Eukaryota; kingdom Metazoa; phylum Chordata; class Actinopteri; order Myctophiformes; family Myctophidae; genus Gymnoscopelus; species Gymnoscopelus braueri. The sequence goes on along the minus strand of NC_137603.1, from coordinate 5,919,657 downwards.
ATCGGTCCAGCGGTGCCTGACATTAGCTGTTTACAGACAGACAGACAGACTAAAAAGACCCTATCCCCGCTACACCCCTGCCTAGACGCCCTGTAGTGTCTGACCGTTCTGCATGGACCCCCACACCCTCCAGGCCCATAAGAGGCCATGTCTCTTCACTGTATCTCCACTGAAGAGACCATCTTTCTCATAGACCTGATGGCCCACCTCGGTCCCAGAGTCTGGAGCTCATCACATCTTTACAGGGGAGAGGGGGACAGCCCAGGACTCCCTGGACTTAGGGGACAGCCCAGGGGACTTAGGGGACAGCCCAGGACTCCCTGGACTTCCAGCCCCCCTCTTACCTCCACAACCACACCCACCCCTCATATCCAAAGGTACCAGTCCCTGTAAGTGAACGTGACTCCTGAGGCATTTGACATTGTGGACCATGCAGTCACTCTTACAAAACAGTGGGTGGGGACCTATTTATGGGTCGTGACTAAATATACCTTTATTTTTTTGTTTCTTATACATTTTGTTTTTAATTATTATTATTATTATAATTTCAGAAGATTTCCAAATATTATTTAAAAAAATCATGAATTAAAGACAAATTTAAAAAACTAAATAAATGCAAAAATCAAATAAATTTCATGAATTAGAAAAAACTTATTTTAAGAAATAGTGAAAATAGCAGATCTACAAACTCACAATTCCGGCTATTTTCACAATTTTGGGTAGTTTTGGGTCTCGAGCAAAAAAAAATGGGAACCACTGGGTTAGCAAGTTAGTGATTAAAAGGGGTGGGGGGGAGGAGTCTATGGGGTAAATGTTGCTCTGATATTATTTTATTTTTGGTTATGTGTAATTTATATACTTTTAGTTACTTTCCACCACTGCAAGTGAGGCACTTAAACAGAACATCATGTAGAGTAGTTTGTGTCTGAAAGCTCAACAGTTAAATCACTCCACTATATTCTTTCCATGGTTTGGTTCTGAAGGGACAAATATAGAACAGCATTTCCTGAACATTTTTCTAAATGACAGCTTATTTGTATCAATGTATGTTTTTTTGTTTTGTTTTATATAAATGTATCCAGCGTCCATCCAGGATATATGGCTAGTCTGGAGCTGATGCTGGTGATTTGACATGAAGATCTACATCAGATCAAAACGTCTTCACCATGGCTTGGTGTGTACCAACAACAACAACAACAACAACAACAGCTGCAATGAGTCTGGCTTCTGTTCCAACATATTGATGTCAGGGGAAGAATTTTGCATTGAAAAACAATTGGTGAATGGAGGTGGTTTTTGCATCATGGAGCATCACATTAATCATTATTTGAATGTCTGTTTATTTGTATGTTAATATATTATGTATTTGCACATTTCAGCAACACGGCAATTCACCATGCTTTACATAAAACATTAAGAGTTAAAACATTAAGACACAGAGCATAACCAACACACTATGAAAGAACATTTGAAAATAACAAAATATATATAAATGGAAAGAAGTAGATTTATAACTACACATAGGCTACAAGCATAAAATCACAGTGCAGAAGAATAATGGAAAAGAAGAAAAACACTCTATAAAGTCAATGGCAAACAGAAAGGTTTGTACCACTTAGTGTACTTTTAGTAACCACTTAAAGCGCTATTTGAAATATAGTGAAAACAGGCGATCTACAAGCTCACCGGCTTGTAGCACTGGTAGCTGATCAATGGGGCCATCGAAGCAATGGCTCCCCCAATGTTCTAAAACCTGTATAGGAGCATGGCTACCCCGGATCACTACCAGAACGTTGAGAAGAGTTGTGTAAGATGTTTAGTTGTGTCATTGGCCCCGATTCGTTATGCTGGTCGTAAATATGGGGTAAATAAAGTTTGTAAAGGAGGTCGTATTTTTGGTACTCAAAAAACTGACGTGCAATTCTCAAAGGGGTTCGTATATCCCTGAGACGTGCGTATGACCAGGTTGGTCTGCATCCAACAGCATCCAACTTTAATGTCACTTATTATAAGCGAATTTGGGCTTATTTTTCTGTAAAGTTGCTTGTAAATATTGGTAGCTGTGGCGTGCGTTTTTTTTGCGCTTGTTTCTAAAGTGTAGTTGATTATTTGGGCTTGCTTCACAATTGTTCAATTATTTTAACCGGTGGTTCTCAAATATTTTTATGTCATGGACCCCCAAGTTATTATGTAGGCTAATTTATCCCTATAAGCCCCATCTGAAAATGTGTTGTGCCAGCTGGAGCGCCCCTTACCAGATTTGTGTTGTTAGAATGTTTAAAAAATCTTCCAAATATTCCACATTTTATTGCAATTTGTTTTTAAATAGCAGATCTACAAGCTCACAACGCATCAAGAAGCGCTTTGAGCTTGTAGATTGGCTTGTAGATCGGCTATCTCCAATGTATACACTACAGTATATCATTTCAATGTATACAATATATATAGGTTTACAGTTCTCATATGGCTAGCTTCTTTTGGGCTTATTTTCATAGACCTGGTTGCTTATTTCTCTCACAAAATCTGGCAACACCGGAGCTGGGAGTTTAACTTCTCGTCCAAACTTACAGATGTCGGCCGCATTGCCTTGACACTGACAGAGAACTTGAATATCATTCTGATCTGTCTGGAAGTCCCACTATTGCACGATGGATCAGCTGAACGTAATGTGTAATGTTTACAAGGTTTAACCCCACCAGCAAATAATAGACTAATAACCTGGAAAGGATATTTTATAAGCCTTTTCTACTGAACATTGCTCACGTTTACCGAGGTAAAAAGATGATGTTGAAAATAAATCCAGGGCATACAAGTGGAACGCTGCTATCCGATTATGGACCAAAGCTTATTGATTACTTATTGATTAAATTAGTTCATTTTTGATTAATATATCACTGTCCTACGTCGGAATGGGAATGGATTTTCTGGACACAGCTTTCATCCACTATAGTTTCCTCATGGTAAAATGTATTAGGCTGTTGTGTGTGGCGTTCATGTGATTAATATACAGTAGAGTAGCCTACAGCAGGCTATTACAAATTAATACCGCGGCACGGACACTGGAGGTGCATCAGTCCCTCCGCAGTTTCATTAAGGCATCATAGCCTATTTTCATTATTACGTGACACTTTGGCTCAGATGGCCCGCTGGCAAACACACTGAGGGACCTAATAATTCAGCTCTAAATGCAATACATCGTTTGACTTTTTTTCATTTTTTTTATATGTGCTGACAAATGTTGGGCACATATATATTTTATTTGAGGTTTGCCACTGTTGTAACTGATTTTGGCATGAAGAATAAAGCATTGTAAAGACATACGCACATTTCAGCCCTGGTAAGACAGCCTCGGGGGCTGACCTGAGAACGTGCGCACCTGATGCACAAAACACAGACCAAAAAACATTAATGAATCTGACTGCAGGTGTAGGATTTGTCTTAAATGCCGGTAGGCCTACGTACAAAATATGGTCGTAAATCGCTTGGTGAATCGGGGCCTTATATTCAGTTAACTGCACTCAAATCCAGCCATTATATCTTGCTCTTCTGAACCAGTTACGACTTACGACACACACACAGAGCCTTAACATGAAAGACACACAGGGAAATGGCACCAACTCCTCCATCCCCTTCATATCCTCAGAGATCGACACCAGTCTGACACTACGAACTGCTGTACACTCTATCTAACTCTAATTTATCATAATACATGTCCCATAAAATGTCAGTGTTCAAATTAAATCAAAAATAAGTTAGGCCCCTTTTTTCACAATCACAAGGTCGTAGACGATATCAATGCTTAAACCTTATGAAAAAGTGAACGATTTTCGTACCAAACCACCGGACTATAATGGCTGATAGTGAGTTCCCGGTTCAATTCCTGTACTGGACCGGGTTAGACCTTTGCTGCACGTCACTCCCCTACTCTCTTTCCCAGTCTCCTGTCTTTCCCTCACTACTGAGTGACGGTCAATAAAGGCAGAAAACTAACAAAAACAAAACAGTGACATCTCGCCACTTAGATATATATATATATATTTTTAAGGGGTGAGCCATGTTGAACAGCATTTGTCAATACATGTATGTCCCCTAGCTGTATGTATTGTCCACCAAGTGTTGTGTCAATCTGTGGTAATCTCACAGATCAGCGTCAATTTGCATCCATGCTGCCAACAGGTCAGGGAAGTACTTTCTTTTTTTAACCGGTCAACAGCTTTTTTTCTTTTCTATGAATGTGTAATGTGAGAAGATCCAGTCTCGAATAAAATAACAACAACAGCTCCAATGAGTCTCGTTCCAGTTGAAACATGTCGATGTCGGGTGCAGAACTTTGCATTGACAACGTGAATCCATGGTTCAAGCTGCCTGCTGTTGATGCAACAGGCAGGTGATGAATGGTGATGGTTTCTACATCATTGAGCACCACGTCCATCAGTGTTTGAATGTCACACCTCATCTAAACTCTGATGCTGACCAGGTTCAAAGCCCCCCCTTCAAAGCCCCCCCCCCCCGATTGTAGATTGGTTTATTCATTATTTATTTGATTTTTATGTATTATTTATTTGACAATTTGGCCAATGTTTGAAAGTATAGTATGTTGATCACTTGTGATGCAGTAATGCACTTTTTTCTTTTCTTTCCTTCTTTTTATTTAGCTAATAAAAAGGTCTTAAATGTCCTTAAATTGTCACTTCACTGTCATCTGGGGACTCCCCGACCCACAGGTTGAGAACCACTGCTTTAGAAAACTTTACTCAACTCTATAGGTCACCTTGTGTGAAGATGTTTCCAGAGACCTCACAATGACATTAGTTTACCCTAATGGGCTGACGTGTAGCCTGGTAAACCCCCCTCCCTCCGGAAATCTCATTTGCATGTGATTTCAGGAAGGAGTCTGGTCTACAGACCTGTATGGGCAACTTGGGAGCTGGGCTGGATTAGTACAGTTGACTGACAACCCCTTCGGCCAATCAGCAGTTCATTCCCCTTCAGCCAATCAGCAGCTCATTTTCCCTACCACCAGCCAAGTATGACGCAAGGGGACTTTTGAAGGGGCTATGCCGAAAATAGGTTGCTTTATTCGGATACATACGTGTCACTGCCCGCCCCTGCCGGTTCTCTGAATTTTTATTTTTTATAGGCTCTGTCATGACTAATTGACCACATATATGAAGTTAAACTACTAAATTCTACTTAAAAGTAAATTCCGTGCCTCAATAAAGAAGTTCGAGAGCGTTTTAAAGTTTTAAAACCGAAACCAACAACAACGGACAGACGAGATGGTGGCTCATTTTTGACGGCTGCAATCGGTTCCATTCGGTTTCACTCGAACTCGCCACCTGATTGGCCAACCTTCGCTGTCAATCACAGAACATTGAGCAATAGGAGCTGATAGGACAGTTCATGTTATGAACTGTGGAGAAACACCCAGACAGGCCTGTACGCTAGACTCACCTCTGAAAACCAATGGAAATTAGTTTTCCGGAGGGAGGGGTTAACCAGGCTAGCTGACGTGACCAGACGTCACCCCCGATACAGAGTTTTTGGTCTTACTGTACATGCAACACGTTGTGTGCATCATAAATGTGTCAATAAACCATCTGCTGGAATTACATGACACTGTCGAGTCCTCAGTGTTAGATTTGTTGGGAGGTCCATACCACACCCCCCCCCCCCATATGTTTTAACCCTGCTCCTTGTTGTTTTAGTTTGATAACATCCCAATGTAACAATTTATTTAAAGAAAATCAACATTTTGTATTTTATAAGAATTTATATGTATTAGATCTACAAGCTCACAACGCCTCGCTTTGTGAGGTGTTGTGAATGTCTCAACTCCTACAAGTCCAAGTGCTTGTCAGGGTCGGGGGGTCCCCAGTTCAAATATGATTATTGTGGGGGGTCACGGCCTGAAAAGTTTGGGAACCCTTGCAATAATTAAGGCACTGGTTCTGTGGGAACCTACACATGGGTATTGATCACAAAGGTGTCCCATATCTACATAATGAGGACATTCTGAAGAAGGATGCAGGTGCAGAAAGTCGTAGAGAGCTAGCCAGATGCATGGAGGGCTGAGATGCACTGCTGGAGGTTTCATCTGAGGTCAACCTGCATGAAATCACTGACTTAACTTGAGTACATATGTTGGTTGCAAATATTCAGAACATGCCTTTTTGTTTTTGGTCATTACAACGTAATTCTAGGTATAACATCTATGTATTCTAATGTACACTTAAAGTGACCTTATTCTGAAAAATCTAAGGTCAGCAAAGGTCAGCAGTTGGAAATGTGTTATTTGAAGGTATTGAGAATGACTCTCTTTAGAAAATAAAAAGACAACCCCCACATACCCTATTCAGTCCTGTTGGACCCACTGGCTAATTGCTCAACATTCAGCTCTTAGCAACAAAGTTGAATACACTAGACCTATTATTAAATTACAGGTAATAGAAAACAAAATGTATGTGTCCTAATTTCCATTAGTCTTTTCTTTTTTTATACCATAGAGGTACCTATTGGTCAGAATTACCCCCCTATATAAGAAACTGCCCAATGCTGACAGCTGGTCAGCAGGAGGTTTCATGAATGTATGTATACAGTAGACAATGTTTTGGACTGAGAAAAAAAAAAGAAAAAAATGCTATTGACCACATTTCCCACTTAAGCCAAAAAGAACATTCGGTGTCTGGACTATTTTGAAAAATAAACCTGTGAAAAAAATCAAATGTAAAAATGGTTTAATTGATAAAGTTACAGAGTATGACTTTAACCCAGGGCGAACAAAGGCTACATGATTATGTAATAAACAAATGATCCAACCAAGGGCCGGCGATGATCCTTTTGGATAACGACTGCCCACGTATACATTTCCATGGAATAACCATTAAAAGAAATATGAAAATGCTCATAAGTGCAGTTGTACAACAAGCAGTACAGAGGAAGGATGAGCAGTGAAGGGAATGGTTAGAGGAGGCAAAGTAGAGAGTTCATCATTTGGAGGATTTGCCATCAGGAAGACAGTGACTGTCTGAAGAAGAGACTTCACCAAAACACCGACTCAGAGATCTGAGACTCTGCTGGCATCTAAAACGTGAGATCACTTTAACCTTGTGTTCATTGTTCATTAAAATAGTTGCTGTTTTCATAAGAACGTTGAGAAGAGTTGTTTAAAATGTTTAGTTGTGTCATTTTTATATGCAGTTAACTGAACTCAATCAGCCATTATGTTTTTCTCTTCTGAACCAACAGGACACACGCACAGCCTTAAGATGAACGACATACAGGGAAATGGCACCAACTCCTCCATCCCCTTCATATCCTCAGAGATCGACACCTATCTGACACTACAAACTGCTAGCAACTCTATCTACATCATCCTGGGTCTCCCCATCAACAGCTACGTTGTGTGGCTGATACTGAGTGGAGCTGGTGGGACGATAGCCTCAGAGTTCTTTTATCTCAACCTGACTGCATCTGTGATCATCTCTTCCCTGGCCGCTGTCTTCGACTTAGCACATCTCTTCACACACAACATTATTTTTGGCATGATTAGTTCCTTTGTTGGTGTTTGTGTCATGTTCTCTCTTCCATGGTTCCAGTGTTGTATCTGTGTGGAGCGTTACATAGCGGTGGTTCACCCTGTGGTATTTCTCAGGTACAAAGCTCTTCGGTACAGGGTGGCCTGTTGCTGTGTTGTCTGGCTGATGAGTCTTGCATTCAGCTTGTTTGAATTTTGGGCACGAAGAGTGTTGGGTTACATCTTACTGGGCTTTGACATTGTGTGCATTTCTGTGATGTCTTTCTGCTGCTTCTCGGTCCTCAGAGCTCTGAAACAGCCTGGACCAGGAGAAGGACAGAGGGACAGAGGGGAGGGAAATGACATGAAGAGAAGGGCTTTTAAAATTATTCTGATCAGCTTGATAGTAATGGTAGTGACTACACTGAGCCATATTACTGTTATTGTAACTTATTTGACTAATTTAATCGAAGTTTCTTTGTTAATCACATATACAATTGTTTTGATGTCAGGGTTTGCTCATCCTTTGCTCTACATCTACAAAGCTGGGAAACTGCCATGCTTCAAGTGGTTCTGAGAGCAGAATAGATCTCTTACCAGACCTGTGTGTAATATTATGTTTTAATTCTAATCTAGATTCCACAGTGTCAGAGAAACACATTTAAGCTAGAAAAAGTGCTCATCGGAGCACAGGTCTCCGCCAGGTCAGGTACGTTATTCTGGCCTCCTGGTGGCGCTATAATAGGCCAATGTGAAAAGGGTGCCAACCGTATCATTTATTCTTGCATTGACACTGCATTCATGATTTGAGGCATTTTGTTCCAAAAATGTGTTTTGCTAAATTAGACCTGCTGGTGGCGCTATAACAGGCCAATGTGAGAAGGGTGGCATTTCTTCCTCGGCTTAGTGGGAATGTGCGTGTGAAATTTCACGGAAATCGCAAGCTGTGTGTATACTTTGAGGCATTTTGTTCAAAACGGACCAATCCTGCAAACTTTGGAAGCCAACCTTAGGCAATGAGGATAGAATATGGGAAATTGGACAGATCCGTGTTGATCACATGACTATAGTGATACTGTGTACTGATTTGCATGACGTTTGGATACAATTTGTAGGAGTAATATAAAAAAATGGGTTTTGCACAAATCGGCCTCCTGGTGGCGCTATAACAGGCCCATGTGAAAGATTTGGGGCAGAAGTTCTGAATTGGCATCCAAGGAGTGTGTGTGCACAGTTTCGGAGCGACTGGGCCAACGGTGCCGGAGATTAGCTGGTGACAGACGGACACACGGACACACACACGGACACACACACGGACACACGGACGGACGGACAGGGGGTAAAACATACTCTCAGAGACAATTATTAAGCTACTTGTAATGCTGTTGTTTATTGAATTACTCATGGCAGAGAAAATTGTATTTAATTAATTAATTTTTCCTTCCCCATTTATTATATATATATATAAAAAGGCTTCTAAGGCTATATGCATGTCTTTCTATTAATTCTTGCAAAAGTATACAAAAGCTGAAATGTTCACTCTTCAAGTTGACTTATAGCAGGACTTAATTTGATACCTAACTTACTGTAAATCACTCTGGATTAAGAGCGTCTGACAAATGCATTACTTTACAAATGTACAAATTAAATTGTAAATTATTTTTAGTGCATATTTAACCATCAGATCATCTGTGTTCTATATCTATTGATCAGAGGTGTGATCATATGGTTTATAGCTTCAGACATAGGTTTAATGTGGTTTAATTACTTCACTTTATTTAAGGGTTTGTGTAGAGTTTGGTACAGGATCTGGGAAGGGTGTCCATCAAGACATGCTCTGATACCAGTTAATAGCATTTCCTTTATCAATGATATCCAAGATGGATTAATATCCACTGTCTGAATAATTTGACCTGTTCATTAATTGTTTGTTAATCATACAATTTCATGTGATTGTGATGGAACATGTAGAATTAGCGGAACATATCTATAAACATTATGTTGCTGTGTATTATTGTCTGTCAGGGCTGAGATTCAAGAAGGCAGGAATTGGTCTGACAAAAACAACTTTGTGAGAACATTTTAAGCTGGTCTTTTTGCTACAAATACACAATAACTATTAACCCATTAAAGGCATATTTCACTTTCAAACACGTCTGGGGCATCTTTTTATTTTATTTAAAAAAAAAATCCCGCGATTTTTGTAACCCATTTTTGTCACCCGTTGCCAATTTCCTAAGTTATCCTGGGCGCTACACCAGTCCTCCACAGCCAGGGAGGCCAGGGCCGAGCTCAAGCTTCCTTCAATACACGAGAGCCAACTGACCTTCTTGTCACCTGACAGGGGAGAGTTTCCCCGGTAGGACATAGCGCGTGGAAGGAACGCGTTATTCCAACCAGTTCCCTTCCCCTCCATCAGGCGCCCCGGCTGTCATGGGGGAGGCGGTATACGTCTGGGGCATCTTAATGTCTAGTCTGGCTTTTGAGAGCACGGATAGCTTTTAAGTTGCTTGATTCAGTATTTAGATATTTGATATTCATTTTATCAGACACACCCCTTTCCTATACAAACCCATTGTAACTTCAATCTCCATTTTAACCATGATGGATTCATCGAATTCCCCCTTCCTTGGTTCTGGTGACTGATATTGTCCTTCTAATGCGCAATTGTTTTTACAATTACGTTTTTCATTTATTTTATTTTTAAATTTATTTTAATTTACATTTTCCCTCAAAAAATATTTCCCGGTTTTAATGGGTTAAATGACATTGTGGTTGATGGATTGGAAGAATATGTGTTCACTTTGATTGTTTGTTTGAATACTTTATATTAGTCTACTTTATTTGTCAAAATCGGGGGGGACCCAAACGGTCCTAAGGTTCACATCCTCTCCTGTTGCTGTGACTTTGCTGTGACGGGGAGGCTAGAGTGACTCACTGACTGTCCAGAGTCAAACACCGACAAACTGCATTTAGTGTTGTGTCCACAATAAACTATAGTGCACTATGACAATGGTTTACATTGTTTGTACATACCTTTTTCTCTCTTATTAATACAAGCATAACTTAATCATGTTAGTGTTCAATTTCACTAAATATCGTTGCTTTTACCCTGCTTTCAGCCATCTGAAATATTGCGCATTACATTCACCCATTCATACACCGATGGCGGAGGAAACCATGCAAGGCACCAACCTACTCATCGGGAGCAATTAGGGGTTCAGCGTCTTGCTCAACTCTGGGGGAGCCCCCCAGCCCGGGATCGAACTGGGAACCTTGCACTGTACAGTTCACTCTACCCGGCCACTCTACCCGTGAGCCACTGCCGCCCCCAGTTCTCCAACTGGGTTCCGGGGACCCCCAGGGGCCCTTGAGGACTCGGAGTAACGTATATGTAACTATTATATTCGGTTGCACTGCAATTATGAATTAATAAATGTGTGGTACATCCCTTATTATTTAAGTCGGCCGTCGATGGTGTGATGCGGTTGAAATTATTAATTAATAATTGCGGTGCAGCCGCATATAATAGACCAGAGGTCTTCAACAGGGGGTCCGGGACCCATAGGGGGTGCACAGAGTTACTACAGGGGGTCCGCCAAATCTTTGTGTGATAAGATATTATTTTTTTTACCTTAACCACTTGAACCCTAGCATCCCTATTCTGAAGAGAACTTTAGCCAAAAATAGCAGATCTACAAGCTCACAACGCCTCGTGCTGCGAGGCGTTGTGAGCTTGTAGATCGGCTATTTTTGGCAAAGAGATATAGGTGTAGAGGGAAAAAAGGGCAGACCAAGTAAACAAACGTGTTGAAAAAGTTGAATCTATGTACAGTATGTAATGGGGGTCCAACCAAACCAAAATTTCTGGTAAACAAATGGGTTTTCAGCAGCTTTTTAACGGCATCGACTGACTCTGCATTTCTTAAGGACAGTGGTTACCTTGATCACCTTTATTCGTCAGCTTCTTTATAAGGACAATGAGAAGGCCTTTGTCTGAAGACCTGTGTAATCTCACATTGACCTTGGGGTGCAGTAGTTCGGTTAAATGATTTGGGGCCAGCCCGTGGAGAGCTTTAGGTGATGAAGAAACATTATGTTGCTGTGTATTGAGAGAACCTAAATTAGGGCAAGACACATGGATTCATCAACACAGATGGAATTATCTAACCTGGAATCCAGACTGATTCGCTCCATTTAGCTGATTTTTGGGCGGTGAAACCGCCCCTATAAGTGAGGTTTGGATATTTGTACAACAAATCCTGCGCTGTGATTGGCCAAAAATGTAACCCGCCTAACCCCTGCACCGTGATTGGCCAATCACAGTCTATTCAGGACTGTGATTGGCCAGTGTCACATGACACATGTGCATAGCCCTATATAAGAAACCATAACTTTAAAAAAAACATAAATTTGTTTTTTTTAAGTTATGGTTTCTTCCATCATAAAGAGTGTTTCAATAAATGTATTTATTTTTTGTACATGATTGGTTGACTCCATGCAGTATTGTGATTAGCTAGCAAGGCACCGCCCACTTCACACAGGGTGTGATTTTTTTTTATCACTTTGCTTCTCAGTCTGGGAAGCTTCCTTTGTGAAAGACGCGGTCTCGGACACCTAAGCGCCGAGGATTCTGATTGGTCTGTGGGTGGGGGCGGGACCATTGGCTTCCAATGTAATGGTCTGTGGGCGGGGCGGATCGGATCAGAGCCTTGCAATGTAAAATTCAAGTCACTTCCCTTCTTACTGTGATTCGTTGAGCACTATCCAATCAGCAATGATGTGCCTATGTGACAGGTGACATTCAGAAATGAAGGCTCAAAGCTAATGCTGCACTGAGAAGTGAAGTGATAAGAAGAGTCAACTTGGATTCCAGGCTATAGGAATTATAGAGAAACATTGCCACCTGTTTTTTTTTGTGTTTGAGCTCGGATTTGCGCCGTCTAAACACTTACATATATATGGGTCAAAGACATATAAGGTTTTTGAGGTATCTCAAAGTTCAAACAGCAATTACAATTCCCTATAGAGTTTTCTATGTTGGAGTGTCACCTATTCCCTAATAACATTTATATTCATGCATGAAGCCAGTAATTCTATTTTATTGTCATTCATAATAAATGTCCCATAAAATGTTAGTGTTTAAATTAAAATTTTCACAATCAAAAGGTTGTGGGGTATATCAATGCTTATATACTAAATGAAAAAGTGAAACAAAATCGTACCAATCAACCGGACCATAATGGCTGATAGTGAGTTCCAGGTTCAATTCCTGGACGGGATTAGACCTTTGCTGCATGTCACTCCCCTACTCTCTTTCCCAGTCTCCTGTCTTTCCCTCACTACTGAGTGACGGCCAATAAAGGCAGAAAACTTAACAAAAACAAAACAGTGAAATCTCCCCACGTAGATTTTTTTTTTTTGAAGGGGTGAGCCATGTCGAACAGCATTTTTCAATACATGTAATATGTCCCCTAGCTGTATGTATTGTCCACCAAGTGTTGTGTCAATCTGTGGTAATCTCACAAACCCACTGATCAGCGTCAATGTGCATCCATGCTGCCAACAGGTCAGGGAAGTACTTTTTTTAACCGGTCAACAACCTTTTTTCTTTTCTGTGAATGTATAATGTAGGAATATCCAGTGTCCAATACAATAACAACAACAGCTCCAATGAGTCTCGCTCCAGTTGAAACATGTTGATGTCGGGTGCAGAACTTTGCATTGACAACGTGAATCCCTGGCTCAAGCTGCCTGCTGTTGATGCAACAGGCAGGCGATGAATGGTGAAGGTTTCTACATCATTGAGCACCACGTCCATCAGTGTTTGAATGTCACACCTCATCTAAACTCTGATGCTGACCAGGTGCAGCTCTTCAAAGCCTCAGCGCACCCTTTAGAGCAGTGGTTCTCAACCTTTTCAGGCTGCGATCCCCCAAAATAATATTTTTTGAACTGGGGACCCCCCACCCTGACAAGGACTTGTTTGGATTGAATTGGAGGAGTTGAGACATTACATTTAGTTTGACTCGGTTCTGCAGACAAATATTGTGAAAATAGCGGATCTACAAGCTCAAAACGCGAGATGTTGTGAGCTTGTAGATCAGCTTATTTATTATTTATTTGACTCATATGTATTATTTATTTGACAATTTGGCCAATGTTTGACCAGTTTTTATAGTATAGTTTGTTACTTTTGACGCAGTAATGCTCTTTTTTTCTTTGCTTTCCTTCCTTTTTTTCGGTATTAAAAATGTCTTAAAAGTCCTTAAATTGTCACTTCACTGTCATCTGGGGACCCCCCCCCCAAAATCATGTCGGGACCCGACCCACATAATACAAGGTAATAGAAAATAGAATGTCTGGGTCCTAATTTCCATCAGTCTATTTGTTTTGTAATATCATCGAGAGGTATTGGTCAGCTATACCCTCCTATAAGAAACTACCCAATGCTGACAGCTGATCAGCAGGAGGTTTCATGAATACATGAGTACATGAGTACAGTATACAGTAAAATATTTTGGAATGAGAAGGAAAAAAATCCCACTTAAGCCAAAAAGAACCTTCGGTTGCTGGACTATTTAGAAAAATAAACCTGTGAAATGCTAAAAAAAAATGTGTTTAATTGATAAAGTTACAGAGTACGACTTTAACCCAGGGCGAACAAAGGCTACATGATTATGTAATAAACAAATGATCCAACCAAGGGCCAGCGATGACCCTTTTGGATAACGACTGTCCACATATACATTTCCATGGAAAAACCATTAAAAGAAATATGAAAATGCTCATAAGTGCAGTTGTACAACAAGCAGTACAGTGGAAGGATGAGCAGGGAAGGGAATGGTTAGAGGAGGCAAAGTAGAGAGAACATCACTTGGAGGATTTGCCATCAGGAAGACAGTGACTGTCTGAAGAAGAGACTTCACCAAAACACCCGACTCAGAGATCTGAGACTCTGTGCTGGCATCTAAAACGTGAGATCACTTTAACCTTGAGTTCATTGTTCACTAGAATAGTTGTTGTTTTCAGAGGAACGTTGAGAAGAGTTGTTTAATCATTGTTGAATTTAGTTACCTGCACTCAAATCCAGATATGTTTTTCTCTTCTGAACCAGTTGCAGGACACACACACACAGCCTTAAGATGAACGACACACAGGGAAATGGCACCAACTCCTCCATCCCCTTCATATCCTCAGAGATCGACACCTATCTGACACTACAAACTGCTATCAACTCCATCAACATCATCCTGGGTCTCCCCTTCAACAGCTACGTTGTGTGGCTGATACTGAGTGGAGCTGGTGGGACGATAGCCTCAGAGTTCTTTTATCTCAACCTGACTGTTTCTATGATCATCTCTTCCCTGGCCTCTGTCTTTAACTTAGCATGGCTCTTCACACACAACATTATTTTTGTCATTATTAGATCCTTTTTGCTTTTGTTGTTTGTCTTCTTCTCTGGTCCATGTTTCCAGTGTTGTATCTGTGTGGAGCGTTACATAGCGGTGGTTCACCCTGTGGTATTTCTCAGGTACAAAGCTCTACGGTACAGGGTGGCCTGTTGCTGTGTTGTTTGGCTGATCTGTCTTGCATTCAGCTCGTTTTATTTTTGGGCTCCAACAGTGTTGGGCTACATCTTACTGGGCTTTGACATTGTGTGCATTTCTGTGATGTCTTTCTGCTGCTTCTCGGTCCTCAGAGCTCTGAAACAACCTGGACCAGGAGAAGGACAGAGGGACAGAGGGGAGGGAAATGACATGAAGAGAAGAGCTTTTAAAATTATTCTGATCAGCTTGATAGTAATGGTAGTGACTACACTGAGCCAAATTACTAATGTTGTAACTAATCTGACTAATTCCAACCAAGTTGCTAAGTCCATCACATATATAATTCTTATGATGTCAGGGTTTGCTCATCCTTTGCTCTACATCTACAAAGCTGGGAAACTGCCATGCTTCAAGGGGTTCTGAGAGCAGGATAGATCTCTTACCAGACCTGTGTGTAAGACAATGTTTAAATTCTAATCTAAATCTTCCACAGTGTCAGAGAAACACATTTAAATTATTCAGCTATTTGTAATGCTGTTGCTTATATAATTAGTCATGTACAGAACACTGCATTTTGATAATTACATTATAATTATTAATTATAGTTCATCATGTAGGTTTTCTTGTATCACCCCCCCCCCCCCCCCTTTTTATCTTCATAAATGTGTTTCTTACTCCTCAAGTTGACTCTTATAGCAGGACATTTGGTACTTTATCTGATATTATTGTTGTAGTGAATATTGTACGATCAGATCATCTGTGTTCTATGCCTATTGATCAGAGGTGTGATCATTATGTTTTAAATCTAATCTAAATCTTTCACTGTGTTAGATAAACTAACTTAAAATATTCCGTTATGTGTTATGTTGTTGTTTATTGAATTACTCATGGCAGAGAAAATTGTCTTTGAAAATCACATTGTAATTGTAACATTATTGTTCATCTTTCGTAGTCCCCCCTATATCTATTGATCAGAGGTGTGATCAAATGGTTTATAGCTTACAGGTGGTTATGTTTAGACAAAGATTTAATGTGGTTTAATTACTTCACTTTATTTAAGGGTTAGTGTAGAGTTTGGTACAGGATCTGGGAAGGGTGTCAATCAAGACATGCTCTGACACCAGTTTGCCTTTATCAATGCTGCCTGATGGATTAATATCCACTGTCTGAATAATTTGACCTGTTCATTAATTGCTTGTAATTTATTCAATTTCAATGTGATTGTGATGGAACATGTAGAATCAGCGGAACATAGAAATATATAAACATTATGTTGCTGTGTATTATTGTCTGCGAGAACCAAAAATGGGGTGTTTGTCAGGGCTGAGATTCAAGAAGGTAGGAATTGATCTGGAAAAAAAACGACTTTGTGAAAAAACTGTTAACTTAAGCTGGTCTTTTCGACACAAATACATAAATATTAACCCATTAAAGGGATATTTCACTTTCAAACTCGTTTGGGGTCATTTTAACGTCTACTCTGGCTTTTAAGAGCATGATAGCTTTTAAGTTGCTTGATTCAGTATTTATAATTTTATCAGACACGCCCCCGGCCCCTTCCTATACAATCCCATTGTAACTTCAAACGCCATTTTAACCATGATGGATTCATCGAAAACACCCGGTTCTGGTGACTGGTATTGTTTTTTTTATGCGTAATTGTTTTTACAATTACGTTTTTAATTTATTTATTTTTTAAATGTATTTTAATTTACATTTCCCCTCAAAAATATGTCCCGGTTTTAATGGGTTAAATGACGTTGTGGTTGATGGATTGGAAGAATATTTCATCACTTTTTTTGTTTGTTTGAATACTTTATATTAGTCTACTTTTATTAGTCAAAGATGGGGAGGGGACCCACACGGTTCTCTCCTGTTGCTGTGACCTTGATGTGACGGGGAGGCTAGTGTGACTCACTGACTGTCCAGAGTCAAACAACGACAAACTGTATTTATGCATTAAGTGTTGTGTCCACAATAAACTATAGTGCACTATGACAATGGTTTACATTGTTTGTACATACACTTTTCTCCCTTTTTAATATAAGAATAACTTAATCATGTTAGTGTTACATTTCAATAAATATTGTTGCTTTCAACCTGCTTTCAGCCATCTGAAATACTGCCATTGTTTAACATTGCTATAGGCCAGTGGTTCTCCAACGGGGTTCCGGGGACCCCCAGGGGTCCTTGAGGACTCGGAGTAACGTATATGTAACTATTATATTCGGCTGCACTGCAATTATGAATTAATGAATGTGTGGTACATCCCTTATTATTTAAGTCGGCCGTCGTCGGTATGATGCGGTTGAAATGATTGATTAATAATTGCGGTGCAGCCGCATATAATAGACCGGGGGTCTTCAACAGGGGGTCCGGGACCCCTAGGGGGTGCTCAGAGTTACTACAGGGGGTCCGCCAAATCTTTGTGTGCTAAGATTATTATTTTTTTCCTTAACCACTTGAACCTTAGCATCCCTTTTCTGGAGAGAACCTTAGCCAAAAATAGCAGATCTACAAGCTCACAACGCCTCGCGCTGCGAGGCGTTGTGAGCTTGTAGATTGGCTATTTTTAAAGAAGAGATATAGGTGTAGAGGGAAAAAAGGGCAGAATAAGTAAACAAAAAAAGTTTAATCTAAAACACAGTTTTAGACAGTATGTAGTGGGGGTCCCTGCTTTCTCTCTCTCTCAGCTAGGGGGTCCTTGGCCTGAAAACGTTGAAAACCCCTGTGATAGACTATTTGACACTTCCAATGTGAACAAGTGACATAACTTGATGCCAGTCAGTGACACTTTGTATCTGCCAGAATGGGCCGGCCCCTGGGGGCCACACGTGGTCCCTGGTGTGGCTATTCTGATGGCAGACCCCTGACCAGTGTTGGTGCCATGTGTGCCTGTTAATTAGGCCTGACCTCTAGTAGTCGAATAGTCGACTAATTATTCGAGGGGTGTCTGAGTCGACTGCCAATCTCTTAGTCGAATTATAAAAAATTATATATATATTCGACTGAGAGATTGGCCTAGTGTTTTATATTAATTAACTAATAGTTTGCCCAAAATAGGATATACATCATGATTTATTGGGAGAAACCAATAGTATATATTAAATCAGACACTAAGCACCCCCACAGCCCAAATGGAATGTTCCTCTATTGCATAACATATTTTTTTGCATGATTTGACTGAGAGATTGGCAGTCGAGTCAGACTGATTCGACTGACCTTTGGGGGGGGGGGGGGGGGGGGGCTGTTGCATTAGTCGACTGCCAGTCGACTATTGGCAATTATTCGCCAATCAGATTCGACTATATAAATCCTTAGTCGGGGACAGGCCTACTGTTAATAATTGTAAACGTGATCATCTGTGTTCTGTGTCTATTGATAAGAGGTGTGATCAAATGGTTAATAGGCAGGTCGTAAATAATCTCACATTGACCTTGTGGTACAGTGGTTCGGTTAAATACAGTTTTTCCCGATTGTTAACACACGTTTCTCAAAACGGCTTTCTCAAAACTGCACACACAAAGCTGAAAACCTCACACACAAAATGCTAAACCCTACACTACCTTCGCAAGATGACTCTTTAACTGTTCACAAAATGGAACTCGTGTGTCATTTGGTACACAGCCATATTTTCAAATGACACACATACCATTCATTACAGTACACACAACTAAGCATTTACAGCACACTGAAGTGCAAATTTGAAAACACAATCATAGAAATGGAACACACCGAATGACAATGACTCTGGAGAATGAGCCATTTCTCCTTTTGTAAAATGACTCAGTGTAGCATGACGTTTGGATTAAATCTGTAGGAATAATATTTAAAAATGGGTTTTGCACAAATCTGCCTCCAGGTGGCGCTATAACAGGCCCATGTGAAAAATTGAGGCAGAGGTTCTGAATTGGCATCCAGGGAGTGTGTGTGCACAGTTTCGCAGCGACCGGGCCAACGGTGCCAGAGATTAGCTGTGTGTGTGTGCGTCACACACACACACACACACACACACACACACACACACACACACACACACACACACACACACACACACACACACACACACACACACACACACACACACACACACACACACACACACACACACACACACACACACACACACACACACACACACACACACACACACACACACACTCGCCATGCCTTTCGGCCTGGCGGAGACAATGAGTCTCGCTCCAGTTGAAACATGTTGATGTCGGGAGCAGAACTTTGCATTGACAACGTGAATCCATGGTTCAAGCTGCCTGCTGTTGATGCAACAGACAGGCGATGAATGGTGATGGTTTCTACATCATTGAGCACCACGTCCATCAGTGTTTGAATGTCACACCTCATCTAAACACTGATGCTGACCAGGTGCAGCTCACAACGTGAGGCGAAGTGAGCTTGTATATTGGCTTATTGTCTCCGCCAGGCCGAAAGGCATGGCGAGAGTATATTTTACCCCCTGTCCGTCCGTCTGTGTGTCATTCTGTCTGTCTGTGTACAGCTAATCTCCGGCACTGTTGGCTTGATCGCAGCGAAACTGTGCACACACACTCCCTGGATGCCAATTCAGAACCTCTGCCCCAACAAAATGCCGCAAATCATGAACGCAGCGTCCGATTGCGGTCAAACTTTGCACGCACATTCACACTATGTTGAGGAACAAATGCCACCCTTTTTAACATTGGCCTGTTATAGCCTAATTTTGCAAAACAAATTTTTGGAACACATCAGCTTTCAATTCCAGAGCCACAAACCAACAGTCACTGAACATGTTTCACTGCCACACCAGGCCCCAACATGACAGCAACAGAGCTACTGCATCTTGAACCACATCAGCACATGACACGAACAGCATCAAACACGAACAGCATACAACAAAAACATCATACAACACAAACTGCAGCAGCAGCAGCAGCAGCATCCAGCAAAGGAAAAGGAAAAATTTGGTATGTCACAATTATTACATAATCACCTGATCGCAAGTATTTCAGATAATCGCAATACTTTTTCGGATAATCGACAATCATTTCCATGTTGAAAAATGTTGTGAAAAATAGTGGAAATAGCAGACTAGTATTTCCACTATTCATGTTTTTTTTTAAGTATAAAGTTATTGAGTTATGCAAGTTATTTGTCATATCTGACCCTTGCACCTTTTGTTTACGAAGTTCAGTGTACGACGCAATAATTAATTAATTCGGCCTAGTTAAAGGTAGGGTAAGTGATATTTTTTGGTTAAAACAAAAAGTATTTTTTTAAAAGGTTAAAATACTATATTCTGATAGTAATCATTGCTATAGAGTGTTTTTTCAGTAACAGATGTCTCCCTGTCTCTCCAGCTCTTTAATAAACAGAAAATACATTTTTCGGTAGGTGTCAAAATCTCAGCCAATCAGGAGAAAGTACCCATTTTTAAGCTTAATTTGTATAGTTTTCAGTTCAAATTTTGCATGCTCATTTCTTAGTGTCATCACTTCCAATTTCACTTGTTTAATCTGTGTCCTGATTGAGTTCTCTGTCCTGGTTGGATAAAATTGTAAATGAAACTACAAAAAAAAAAAAAAAAACTACAAAATACAATTTCTGTTTTATAAAGAGCTGGAGAGACATGGAGACTGCTTATATGGACAGGACACCCTATAGTAACGAGGACTATCCGAACATATACCCATTTTGCAATTATTTGAAACTTTGCAAATCACTTACACTACCTTTAATCGCAATTATTTGAGCGACAATTAATCGTCAAGTAAAATGTCATAATCGTGACAGCCCTAAAGAGGTTCCTACTTTGAGTCGTCTTCATCAGCCGTCTTCAGGGGAAACCCCCGAGAAGGACAAGGTCTTCGGCCGTTCGACCGTGCGGACCAAGTCTTCGGAGGAATCCCCCTGGATAGAGAGAGATCTCGATCTCTAGGGCAGGGCATCCTCGGATGAGCCTTCCAGCGGGCGTCTCCCATCATCTCCATCCTCCATACATCTGGTTAGCTTCACCAGTACTTTACATCTCCATCCTCCGTACATCTGGTTGGTTTCACCAGTACTTTACATCTCTCAGTACTTTATTAGAGGTGGATGGTCTGGGAGGGTGTTAAACTGTAGGTGAGAACCTCAGTCTTCTGGGCATTTACGTATGTGTGTGGGGGTGTATGGGTGGGTGGGTGTGTGTGTGTGGGGTGTGTTTGTGTGTGTGTGTGTTTATAAAATAAATAAAAAAGACTACATTAGAGAGTCATCTAGACCTCCTAGTTGTAGTAGTGAAGCCCAGTTCTTGCTCCCCTCCTCCACTGATGGCCTGTCTTCATAGTCCAGGCTTATAATGAAGAGGAGGGGGGGGGGGGGGGTCCCCTGCAACACCTCTGCCAGCCTTGAGTATCTGAATGAAAGAAAGAAAGAAAGAAAGAAAGAAAGAAAGAAAGATTAATTCAAGTAACCGAAAGCCACGTATACGTATACTGTCACAACATACACAGTCTAGTATACGTATAGGCCTACTGTAGCCTGTCACAACATGCAGCCTAGTATACGTATACTGTATCCTATCATAACTGCATAACATACACAGCCTAGTATAAGTATACTGTATCCTGTCACAGCATACACAGCCTAGTATATGTAGATCGGCTATTTTCACAATGTTTGCCTCTTTTTCTTTCGTAATATTTGACCATTTGGCCAATTTAGTATTAAAAGTCATAATTGTAACTTTATAAATGTGCAAATACCCTGTATACACTTATAGGGCATAGCAGTGGCGGCCATGTTGTGGTGTCACTGATAGAAAACCCATTAATGTTTCCCATGGAGATTTCCGAAAATATTTTTTATAAATGATGTTAAGCCTTTAAGACATGGAACGCATCCGTGTAATTTTTTGATTTGAGCTAAATTATTTTACACTTTGGCTATTCAAAAATAGCAGATCTACAAGCTCATAGCGCGGCACTCTGTCCCGCTGCTATTTTTTTGCAAATCTTTGAATATAATATTTTAAGCGAACATTTGTAACTCAAATATTTGCTTCTGGCGGTCCCTGGAACTATATATTTTGAGATGGGGGTCCGCGGCCAAATACATATTATTTTAGGGGTCCTTGACATGAAATAGTTTGAGAACCACTGATATAGAAACATACGTTTTTCAAAAAACTGTTAAGATTTAGAAGACATTTTGTAGAATCCCCAGAAGCAAAGATTTGAGTTAAAATGTTTGCTTTAAAAAATATGTATTCAAAGATTTGCACAAATGGTCAAGATAAAAACAAAATTGCCAAAAGAAATTGCCAAGCCATCCAGGATCCTTATGAATGTGCCCAGTGGTGCAAAAAGCACTCAAAATCTTTACTTGAGTAAAAGTACCAATACAGCCATTTTGAAATACTAGTATAATACTAATATTAGAAGTACAAGTCTGGTATTCAAACTTTACTTCAGTAAAAGTACAAAAGTATTGGCATCTAAATATACTTAAAGTACCAACGTAAAAGTACTCATTATGCACAAAGCGTTACGATGTGACGCGTTGTGAGTTTGAAGATCGGCTATTTTCAAATAGCCTAACTATATAGCTATAGGGCTGAAGTGGTATGTTTTGTAATAATAATCCAAATCTACAAAAAACTAGTAACCTAGTTAAGTTTTCAAATAATTGTAGTGGAGTGAAATATGTGTCTCTTGGATGGAGTGGAGTAGAAGTAAAAGTATTGAAAATGTAAAATACTCCAGTAAAGTAAAAGCTCCTCAAAATTGTACAGTAGCCTACTTGAGTACATGTACTTAGTTACTTTACACCACTGACTAGGCGTGCAAACACAGCTCAACAATACAACATATTCACTTCACATCACATCACACAACACAACAATGCTTCATCCTGACTAGTTGTTGCTTTACCAAGTAAAATAAAAGTGAAATTAAACATGCAAATTCCATACATTTCTTTAATGCTAATTAGCTATGCTAAGTCACCTGCAGAAACTCACCTCAGTTTGGTCAGATGGAGAAAATGTCTTGTCACAAGCGTGTTTTAGCAGCTTTCACCACTCTGGTAAACACTGACAACTTTACACAACGTTCATG
Source organism: Gymnoscopelus braueri (assembly GCF_963280865.1). Taxonomy (NCBI): domain Eukaryota; kingdom Metazoa; phylum Chordata; class Actinopteri; order Myctophiformes; family Myctophidae; genus Gymnoscopelus; species Gymnoscopelus braueri. The sequence continues at coordinate 5,896,498 of NC_137603.1, read as the reverse complement.
TGGCGTAAAGTTGCATTATGAGTTGTTTATTTTGCTCTTTTACTTCCAAATTTTGCAGAGCTTGTAACAGACTGTGAGTGTCTGTGTGTGTGTGTGTGTGTAAGAGGGGGGGGGGTTGACAATTGGAGGACTTATAAAGCCCGCCCCTCCCTCCCTGCTTCCTAGGGAGTGTGGAGCAATAACTAACTACCTCCCAGGGCAGGGTTTCTCAAAGTGGGTGCCCCGTGGCCAGTGGTGTGAAGTAACTAAGTACATTTACTCAAGTACTGTATACTTAAGTACATTTTTGAGGTAATTTCACTTTACTGGAGTATTTACAAATGTCAATACTTTTACTTCTACTCCACTACATCTCAGAGAAAAATATTGTACTTTTACTCCACTACAATTATTTGAAAACTTTAGTTACTATATACAAACATTTTAGTACTTTTACTTTTGGTACTTTAAGTAGGCCTACCTTTTGATATTGTGTTTGATACCAATACTTTTGTACTTTTACTCAAGTACATTTTGAATTCCGGACTTTTACTTGTAACGGAGTACTTCTGCATTGCAGTATTGATACTTTTACTAAAAAAACATTTGAGTACTTTTTCCACCACGGGCCGTGGCACCCTAGGGTGCCGTGACACAAGTCCAGGGGTGCCACAGCAGGATGCTTTGATAATATTTGGAATTCATCAATATCACTTCAGTTCAACCACTTAGACTTAGTAAACCGGACCTCATTCCTTTTTTTTTGTATCTACACCAAAAATCTTTGCCAAAAATGACAGGTCTACAAGCTCACAACGTGTCGCCCTTGCGACCTGTTTGTGAGCTTGTAGATCGGCTATGTTTGGCTAATAGAATAGGGATGCTGGGGTTCAAGTGGTTAAACGTATAGTATAACGTCAATCTGTCCTAAATCCTAAAAGAAACTGATATTCTCTCAAGTTTTCTCTGTGACACGTTGTATCTTAGAGGGAAAGATTGACATATTTGCGTAGCGTAATTTGACATAAATGTAAGGTGCTATAAAGTAACGATGTTATTCAGGGGTTATTTACAGGGATGACCTGAGACATATATATATATAAAGTGGTTAAAACGATAGTGACACTATATTAACAGTGCATCTGCACTAATTTAGCTGGTGTGATGCATAGACATATAAAGGTAGACGCCTCCTCTGGCTCTGAAGCGTCTGTATCTCGGGCGAGCTTCCGCTTCCGCAGGGCTAGCGGGAAACTTCTTCTGCATCACAGAAGGGGGGCGTTCGGTAGGCCAATCAGAGGCAGGTGGGGGCGGGACAACTAGATTCTGACAAGTCCTGGAAAAGACGCCAGTAGTCAACGCACTGTGATTGGCCAGTAGTCACTTTGAGTAGCAGCTTCTCCTGCGGAAGAGCCTTGTATTCGATACAGGTCGCTCCAATGGACTGCATTTCTATATCTATGGTGTGATGTCCCACTCTAGGCTACAGTGGGTGTGTGTCAGTTGGGTTGCCTAACTCTGCTTATTCCTAGGTGAGCAGGCCTGTAATCAGGCTCGATGGCTCATGGAGGGCACCTGGGCCCGGTGCCTGCAGAGCCTACAAGTTCAGCTCATTTCATTCTCTCTTAAAGGACAACTTTTTACAACCAAGGTTTATATTTTAGCTTGTAATTAAAGTAAATAAAAGATGAGAGTTATTTTCTTTTCATTTACTGCTTTCTATAGTTTTAGCAATTTTCGCGATATTTTTTACAGTGGGCGGGGGCATTCTGTCCGGTGGCTAAATATGCCTTTTTTACACAATAGAAAAGGCCCTGTGGTCTTTGATGGCCAGATTTGAGTTATTGGGGGCTAGAAGAGCTAAAAAAAGAAAACGCCGGATTATTGTGTAAAAAAATACATATTTAGCCACCGGACAGAATGCCCCCGCCCACTGTAAAAAAAAAAACGCGAAAATTGCTAAAACTATAGAAAGCAGTAAATTAAAACATTTTAACCCTCCAAGACCCGCAGTTGTAATATTACAACATTTGTATTTTATCAAAAACATGGTATAAATCATTTGTTTTCCTGTTATTCTTTCACCTAAACATCATCATTGGATCCTATTGTTTAGTCTTGCAATGTCATTGGCCGGGATATTTGCATATAAATACCCCCCACAGAGGCAGGAAAAGTCACAACTTGAAAATCCTTGAAGGAAGAACAATCTCTTTTTCACTGGACAGGATTTCTCACAAAAAAGTAAGTAAAATGTCTGCAATAATTTTTTTGGTGATCATTAGAATGTCTAGAACATGTACATATGATATTATTGGGAAAGATATCCCCCAAATGTAAATTAGAGCATGCTTTATACTTGTTGTTTTTTTACAACTCTGGGTCATAGTGGTAGCAAATAGCAATGCCACCTGTTCACCTGGCTAAGTGGAGTCTTATAGTTTTCACAATACATTTATACAATTATGTGTATTTTCCCCACATTGCATTACTATATATATATATATACCACAAATAACCACAAACATTACCAAAATGTTTTGCTAAAACATTATAGGCAATGAAATGTTATAACTTATAAGCTAAAGCAGTATATTTGTCTTCGAGTACAATTGGTTAAAACATACAAATTGGTATGTGTGTGTGTGTGTGTGTGTGTGTGTGTGTGTGTGTGTGTGTGTGTGTGTGTGTGTGTGTGTGTGTGTGTGTGTGTGTGTGTGTGTGTGTGTGTGTGTGTGTATATATATATATATATATATATATATATATATATATATATATATATATATATATATATATATATATATATATATATACCAATTTGTATATTGTAACCAATTGTACTCGAAGACAAATATACTGCATCATTAGCTTATAACATGTCATTGCCTATAATGTTTTAGCAAAACATTTTGGTAATGTTTGTGGTTAGCAATCAGTGTATGGTAATTGTTCATATGGGAGTCGCCCAGTTAAGAATCTCTCATCATTGTTCATGTGATGGGTGTTGGGATTGCCCACTTACAGTCATCCCCAATCCCTTTGTTAGGCTAAGCATCATCATTCATCACTGATGGTGCTAAGTACCATCATCACTGATGCCACTTGTGAGGATAAGCAAAGTACAATAGGTTGGCCAGACAGTATTGTGTGACTTGTGAAATATGTACCTGCAGTGAGATGTGCTAGTACTAATGTACTAATGGTATTTCTTTATTTTCATTTCAGAATGCCACAAGCAAGGAGAGAGCCTCGCTTCACTGCAAGGGATGTGTTGGATATTGTAATGAATGGAGAGAGTGATGTGGACATCGACTTTACTGAAACTGATGAAGAGTCGGATGAAGAGGCCTGTGGAGAGGAGTCCAAAGAAAACCATCCACCCAGTGAACCCAGTGAACCCACTGACCCACTGCCCCCCCCCCAACCGGCCAAACACGCCAAACCCAGTGAAAGATATCAGTGGCAGAAGAAGACCTTCATCAGCCCTAATACAGACTTTTCTGGTCCACCTTTGACTGAAGATGTGAGTTCACTCCACACACCACTGCAGTACTTCCGCCGGTTTGTGTCCGAAGACATGATTGACTCCCTGACAACAAACACAAATGTGTACAGCCTTCAAACAACAGGAACATCAGTTAACACAAGTGGAAAAGAAATAGAGCAAATGATGGGCATGCATCTGAACATGGGCCTTGTACAAATGAATGGATGCCGAATGTACTGGGCAAAATATGGCTTATTGATGTTATTATTCATAATGTACTGTTCTGAGGCCCAATATTATTCATAATGTATACTGTTCTGAGGCCAAATGATAAACCATAACCATATAAATGAACCCTTAAGTTGTTTTAGTGAAGTATATAGACATTTGCCATGCTATTCTGACAGTGAGTAAAATGGCCTATAGGAAATTCTGCTACCCGTTAGACCCACTGTTGTAATATTACAACATTTCAATAAAACCTTACGAAAACTATTTTTTTTTAAAAACATTATATTTTCCTCTCCAAAGTACTCCTAAAACACCATCTGAAAGGTTGACAATTTTTTTTTGTAAGTAGAAATATATCCGGGTCTTGCAGGGACTCATCTTTTATTTACTTTAATTACAATTTAAAACATAAACCTTGGTTGTAAAAAAAACAAAGTTGTCCTTTAAGAGAGACTCACAGAGACGACAGACCTGCCAGCACTCTTCCCTCAGTGCTCCGTGTTCTTGTTCTTATAGGCTCGGCTTTCCATCCACACACCTGCACTACACCATATTCCTCACATCCATAGTATACACATTCATACACCACTGATTTACTAGGCTGCCCTAGCGCGTCTGATATCTACACTCTGGTTGGTTGGGGAAATGAAAGGTTGACTCCCACTTCCTATGCCAGGAACATCAACACCGTGGTCCAGGCTCTTATTTTTGAGCAAAACGCGAAGGAAAATAAAAGCCTGGAGATCGAGGCTACTGATTTACTGACTCCACACCTCACAGTATCCTTATCTCATCTGTTCAGTTATGCCATCCATTTATATCGTAGTTGATTATGTTAGGTTAATTCTTTAATACACATTTGTTATTGATTTTACACTAGATGCTCCTTCCCTTATTTGTCATGGATTTGAGCCAGCCATGACACTGGGGACACCCTGCCCCCCTGGATTCGCAATTTATCTGTGCCAGATTACATTATCTGCCATGTGTTTCTTCAAAGCACACTAGGGTCATGTGATCAAGATGTATGAGTCAGACCCCATTCCAATTGGCTATGACTATGGCTTCCAAAGGGCCCTGGCTAGGCAACCCGGCCTGGCGGAGACCTGTGCTCTGAGGAGCACACTTTTCTAGTTTATTATGTATTTGACTTATATGTATTATTTATTTGACAATTTAATGTTTGACCAGTTATCATAGTATAGTTTGTTAATTACTTTTGATGCAGTAATGCTCCTTTTTATTTTTTAGGTATTAAAAAGGTCTTAAAAGTCCTTAAATTGTCACTTCACTTCACTGTCATCTGGGGACCCCCCTGCAAAAAAATAAAATAATTTGGGGACCCACAGGTTGAGAACGACTGCTTTGGAAAACTTTACTCAACTCTATAGGTCACCAAGATGCAATATCAGAATGTTTGAATATTTGTGAACTAACAGGTGTTTCCGGGCAGAATGTCTATAGACGTTTTCACAATATAAAAAAAAGTGTCCAGAATATTAGCTATGCATTTAGTTTTTCAACCTGTGAATATTTAGAACAGAATAATATATTTGACAATAATAACACTATCATAAGTGTCCTGTTCTTCCAGAAATTAGGTAAATTACTGTAATAATACTGCTCCAATGTGACGCTGCTGGCATTAAATAAACAAATTATAAACAAATTATTGCCCTGTCGTTGTTGGCCGAGGTTATCCAACCATGAAAGGGCCGGCACTGGTGAAAGCCTGCCAAAGTTTGGCGACTGTCCACATATACATTTCCATGGAATAACCATTAAATGAAATATGAAAACGTTTAAAGCAATATAGTGGAAGGATGAGGAGGGAAGGGAATGGTTAGAGGAGGCAAAGAAGAGAGAACATCTTTTGGAGGATTTGCCATCAGGAAGACAGTGACTGTCTGAAGAAGAGACTTCACCAAAACACCCGACTCAGAGATCTGAGACTCTCTGCTGGCATCTAAAACGTGAGATCACTTTAACCTTGAGTTCATTGTTCATTAAAATAGTTGTTGTTTTCAGAAGAACATTGGGACTAGTTGTGTTATCATTGCTATATTCAGTTAATTGCACTCAAATCCAACCATTATGTTTTGCTCTTCTGTACAGCACACACACAGCCTCAAGATGATCGACACACAGGGAAATGGTACCAACTCCTCCATCCCCTTCATATCCTCAGAGATCGACACCTATCTGACACTACAAACTGCTGTCAACTCTATCAACATCATCCTGGGTCTCCCCATCAACAGCTACGTTGTGTGGCTGATACTGAGTGGAGCTGGTGGGACGATAGCCTCAGAGTTCTTTTATCTCAACCTGACTGTTTCTATGATCATCTCTTCCCTGGCCTCTGACTTTGACTTAGCATGGCTCTTCACACACAACATATTTTTTTTCATTATTAGATCCTTTGTTGTTGATTTTGTCATGTTCTCTGTTCCATGGTTCCAGTGTTGTATCTGTGTGGAGCGTTACATAGCGGTGGTTCACCCTGTGGTATTTCTCAGGTACAAAGCTCTTCGGTACAGGGTGGCCTGTTGCTGTGTTGTCTGGCTGATGAGTCTTGCATTCTTGATTTTTGGTCAACAACAGTGTTGGGTTACATCTTACTGGTTTTTAGCATTGTGTGCATTTCTGTGATGTCTTTCTGCTGCTTCTCGGTCCTCAGAGCACTGAAACAGCCTGGACCAGGAGAAGGACAGAGGGACAGAGGGGAGGGAAATGACATGAAGAGAAGAGCTTTTAAAATTATTCTGATCAGCTTGATAGTAATGTTACTGACTACAATGAGCTATATTGCCTGTGTTCTGAATTACATTCCAGTTGATCAGGTCATCACAGGTACAATAGCCATGATGTTTGTGTTTGCTCATCCTTTGCTTTACATCTACAAAGCTGGGAAACTGCTTTGTTTCAAGGGGTTTATCTCTTACCAGACCTGTGGTATATGGATTTAGATTTAATTCTACATTTTACACTGTGTCAGAGAAACACATTTAAATTAATCAGCTGTCGTTAGGTTGTTGTTTATTGTTTTTATTCACTCATTACTACTTACTCATGGCAGAATTTTTTTTCTCCAAAAATTACATTGTGATTATACCATTATCGTTCATCTTACATAGTTTTTTCCTCCCATTTATATATAAAAGGTGTTCCTGTGGCTAAATGCATGTGTTTCTATTAATCATTGTAAAAGTATACCAAAACAATATTTAATAGACATCTGATACCTTGCTTACTGTAAATCGCTCTGTATTAAGATTCGTTAAGTGCATATTTAACCATCAAATCATATGTGTCCTATGTTTATTGATCAGAGGTGGATCAAATAGTTAATAGGTTGCAGGTGGTTATGTTTAGACATGAGTTTGATGTGGTTTAATTACTTCACTTTATTTAAGGGTTAGTGTAGAGTTTGGTACAGGATCTGGGAAGAGTGTCCACCAAGACATGCTCTGACACCAATTAATATAATTTCCTTTATCAATGCTGTCTGATGGATTAATATCCACTGTCTGAATAATTACACCTGTTCATTAATTGCTTGTAATTCATTAAATTTCATGTGATTGTGATGGAACATGTAGAATCTATAAACATTATGTTGCTGTGTATTATTGTCTGCAAGGGTGTTTGTCAGGGCTGAGATTCAAGAAGTATAGGAATTGATCTGGGAAAAAAATCGACTTTCATGTTAAGCTGGTCTTTTCGACACAAATACACAATCAATATGAACCCATTACAGGGATATTTCACTTTCAAACACGTTTGGGGTCATTTTAACGTCTACTATGGCTTGAGCACCCAGGACAGTTGTTAAGTTGCTTGATTTAGTATTTAGATATTTGATATTCGTTTTATCTGACACACCACCATCCTATACAAACTCATTGTAACTCAAACTCCATTTTAACCATGATGGATTCATCGAAAACACCCGTCCTTGGTTCTGGTGACTGATATTGTCCTTTTAATGCATAAGGGGCCGTGTTTTTTCAATTACGTTTTTACATTTTTTAATTACAATTTTCCAATATACATATACTGTCATATACTGTACAAATACATAATTAATAGGTTGTTAGTTAACAAGGCTACCTCAAACATCAGTGGTGGTAAAAGTACTAAAATGTTTTACTTAAGTACAATTATCAATACGGCAACGTAGAAATACTCTGTTACAAGTGAAAGTCCGGAATTCAAAATGTAATTGAGTAAAAGTACAAAAGTATTGGTATAGAAATGTACTTAGAGTACCAAAAGTAAGCTTGTAGATCTGCTATTTTCAAATAGCCAGAGTTTGAATAGGGCTGAAGTGGTTAATTTTTGTTTTGTAATAACAGTCAAAATCTACAAAGTAACTAGTAACTAAAGTTTTCAAATAATTGTAGTGGAGTAAAAGTACAATATTTGGATCTATGATGTAGTGGAGTAGGTAGTGGAGTAGAAGAAAAAGTATTGGAAATTGGAAATACTCAAGTAAAGAACAAATACCTCAAAAGTGTACTTAAGTAAATGTACTTAGTTACTTTACACCACTGCTGTGTATGCATAATCATAGTGTGTTTAAAACATAGAGCAATACAATTGTCTTTAAACAACTGTCCTCCTATCTCCACCAGAACGACCTCCTGGACTCCAACCAGTCTGGGTTCAAAGTGGGTCACTCGACAGAGACTGCCCTCCTGGCAGTGACGGAGTCGCTCCATGCCGCTAGAGCGAACTCTCTCTCCTCCGTTCTGATACTCCTGGACCTGTCTGCAGCGTTCGACACGGTGAACCATCAGATCCTCCTCTCCACCCTCGAGGGGATGGGTGTCTCAGGCTCTGCACTCTCCCTGTTTGCATCCTACCTGACGGGTCGCTCCTACCAGGTGATGCTGAGAGGGTCTGTGTCAGAACCACACAGGCTCACAACTGGGGTTCCCCAAGGCTCGGTTCTGGGTCCTCTTCTTTTCTCTCTCTACACTACATCTCTGGGTGCTGTCATCCACTCCCATGGCTTTTCCTACCACTGCTATGCCGATGACACCCAGCTAATCCTCTCATTCCCCCCCTCTGATACCCAGGTGGAGACACGCATTGCTGCTTGTCTGGCTGACATCTCGGAGTGGATGTCGACAAACCACCTGAAGCTCAACCTGGACAAGACCGAGCTGATGTTCCTCCCGGGGAAGGGCTGTCCGCACCGAGACATGGCCATCACCATTGATAATGCTGTGGTGACCTCAACTCGGACTGCGAAGAATCTGGGTGTGACCCTGGACGATCAACTGACGTTCTCGGCAAACATCGCATCAGTGACGAGGTCCTGCAGATTCCTGCTCTACAACATCAGGAGGATTCGCCCCTTCCTCACGGAGAAGGCAGCCCAGGTGCTCATCCAGGCTCTCGTCATCTCCCGCCTGGACTACTGCAACTCCCTCCTTGCTGGTGCTCCGGCATCTGCCATCAAACCCCTGGAGCTTGTTCAGAAAGCTGCGGCTCGTCTGGTGTTCAACCGCCCCAAGTTCTCCCACACAACCATCCTTCTCCGCTCTCTACACTGGCTCCCCGTAGCGGCTCGCATCCAGTTCAAAACCCTGGTGCTAGCCTATAGGGCAGTGAAAGGAACAGCTCCTTCCTACCTCCGGGCTATGGTCGATGCCTACACCCCTGCCCGACCACTTCGGTCTGCCACCTCGGGGCGACTGATTGCCTCGTCACTCAAGGGTCCTTCTGGCCGATCCACACGGTCACGACTCTTTTCTGTTCTGGCCCCACAGTGGTGGAATGAACTTCCCACTGATGTTAGGACAGCAGAGTCACTGCCCATATTTCGCCGCAGGCTGAAAACTCTTCAGGAAACACTACCCTTCCTCTCTGCCTGACCTACTTGTTGTTAACTAGTTGTACGAACGCTTGTTTTCTATTGCTGTATTGTTTATTGGATTATTGGATTGTTTATTGGATCTTGTTTAGTCGATTCACTTATTTGTTTTAGCTCATGCTCATTTGATTTAGCTATTTTGTCTCATCTGTTTAAGGAAATAGGTAGCTGATATATTGCACTTTTACCTTAGCGCTAGGTATACTCTTGGTTGCTTGTTTTTGCAGATAATGCACTAAGGACTTCTGGTGATTAGTAGTTTTCGTTCCCTACCTATGTTGAATGCACTTATTGTAAGTCGCTTTGGATAAAAGCGTCTGCTAAATGACTGTAATGTAATGTAATGTACAATGTGTGATAAGACTTTACAGCAAAACACTGTGTTTTGCAGTAAAGTCTTATCACACATTGTATTGCTCTATTCTTGACATTTTCATGGGGTTAATAATGTGGAGAGGGAGAACACACAGTTAAAACTTCTGTACTTTTACTCAAGTACATTTTGAATTCCGGACTTGTACTTTTACTTAAGTAAAACATTTGAGTACTTTTTTCCACCACTGACTGTGACAAAACACTCACCTCCACACATGTACACAAATGAACCAGCAGGGGGAGCCAACACACCAGTGCAGCTGCTTAGTGGCCATTGTGTCATAGGGTTTGAACACTGAGCTTTTAGATCAACTCTCAGCCTTTTATCATAAATGAAACCTGGTGTTGTAAACAACAACAATAACAATTATGTTCAGTAAACCTTTGCTGTGAAAATAAGCTAAAGACAACTTTAATACTAATAATTGTTTATTTAATTGAGTTGTGTCTACATGTGATTTTAATGATACCTGTCTGATTTATGAGATCAGTTACAGTTACAGTTTTTCTTGTGGGGAAAAATGAATGCATTTTTAAAAAAAAAGTTGGGCTGTAAGTTTATTTTGAAATATGTCCTTATATGACCATTAACCACTTAAACACTTTACTTCAACTGACTGGTTGACAGTGGTTTAAAGTAACTAAGTAAATTTACTCAAATACACAATGAGTACTTTTACTTTTGGAACTTTAAGTATATTTTGATGCCTATACTTTTGTACTTTTACTCAAGTACATTTTTATTTCCGGACTTTTACTTATAACAGAGTGTTTCTACATTGCAGTATTGATACTCTTATTTAAGTACAACATTTTTGTACTTTTTCCACCACTGCTAGTTGAACTGATCTATACTTGGACCTCTCCTTTTTCCACTCACCACCACCAGACATGTCCAAAGTCCGGCCCTGGGGCCGACCGTGTCAGACTTTATATTTATATATATACAGACTTTATATGGCCCACAGCTTCCTTCCTAAAATGTAGTTTTATATGGCATGCCAGTATATAGTCATGTGACAGAGAAATTCAGGAAGTGACACAAAGCAAAGGTCGTCGGGCTCGGGAATTTAACCCCCAACTCGCATTAGAGCCTATAGACCAGTGGTTTTCAACCTTTTTCATGCCAAGGACCCCTAAATTGATAAACATTTAGCCGCGTACCCCCATCTGAAAAAATGTTGTGCCAGGGACCCCAAGAAGCAAAGATTTGAGTTTAAAAAGTTTGCTTTAAAAAATACACATATTTCAAAAATAGCAGATCTACAAGCTCGTAGCGCGGCACTCGCTGGGGACCCCCTGGTAACCCCCCCAAGGACCACTGGTGGTCCCCGGACCACTGGTTGAGAACCACTGCTATAGACGAATCCACAGAACGCTGTCCTGTAGGTGGCGCAGGCATAACTACGGTGTCAGGCTCCTGTTGCGGTGTGGAAACTGCTCGCTTTACCTGCTATTTTACTAACTAAATGCTCTGGCAGATACAAAGTGTCACTGACGTGCATCAAGTTATGTCACTTGATCACATTGGAAGAGTCAAATAGTCTAATTATATTCGGGCTGCACCGCAATTATGAATGAATTAATGTGTGGTACATCCCTTATTATTTACGTCGTCGGTGTGATGCGGATTATTAATTAATAAGTTGATACAAGTCAGTGCCACTTTGCATCTGCCAGAGCAAATAAATGACCCAGGGGCGGGGCCCGTGGGGGGCCACACAGGGTCCCTGGTGTGGCTATTCTGATGGCAGACCCCTGACCAGTGTTGGTGCCATGTGTTGGTTTGGTGCGGATCGGAGCAACGGTGCGCCTCCCAGGTCCGCATGGTTCGTTTGTGACGTCCACCCCACTGTCCACCCACCCACCCCCCCTGTCGGTTGACCCTCTGTCTCTAGGCAATTTTAAGCCATTAAGACTGGGAACGCATCTGTGTCATTTTAGATTTCTTTGGCTATTTTTAAAAAAATCTTTGAAAATTTGTGCAAATCTTTGAATATATTTATTTTTAAAGTGAACATTTGTAACTAAAATCTTTGCTTCTGGGAGGGTCCCTGGAACAAAACATTTTGAGACGGGGGTCCGCAGCCAAATACATAATCTAAAAATGTTTTCTAAATCCTAACAGTATGTTGCTATATCAGTAGTGCTCCAACTTTTCCATGCCAAGGACCCCCAAAAGGATATGTATCATAATCAAAGTTTTGGGCACATTTTTCAGAAAACATTAGCAGATCTACAAGCTTATAGCGCAGCACAAGTGCCGCACTATGAGCTTGTATATCTGCTATTTTTGAATAGCCAAATAAATCTTAAAATGACACAGATGCGTTCCCGGTCTTAATTGATTAATCAATAATTGAATCAAAACCAATTAGACCTTTTCAGACCTGGTTATATTTGGCTACATTTCCATTTGAACCCAAAAGACAATATTATAACTATAATAAAATGTCAAAGCAGTGCATGCATGTGGACAAAAGACAGAAAAAAAAGTCTGAATAGATTTTTTTGTTGTTCACAGCACAGATGACAAGTGACCCGTGTACATGTGGCCACACTGCCAGCAGTAGACTATTGATATTGCACTGTAGTTAAATAATAAAATAAGTTGTAATGTGATGCATTTGTGTGTGACTTTGTCACGGTCCAAAGGTCCAGTATGACAGGAGATGCAGTCGGCCTTAAAAGTATTTTCAAATATGGCCTCCTTTGAAAAACCGTTTGGACACCCCTGCTCTAATCTACACCATCAGTGTTCATTTTATTGACCAAGACTAAAAGACTAAGTAACTGATATTTAGTCGACTAAGACTAGACTAAACAATTTCAGATGACTAAAATAGGACTAAAACTAAATGCGTTATTCAAAAGACCAAATCAGATAAATCATCCTTAGCTGAAAGTAGCCGATCTACAAGTGCTGTGAGCTTTAGGGCTGGTGAATTAATATTCGAATATCGAATATTCCTCGAATATGGGGAAAATATGTATATTCGAATATGAAAATTAATATTCGAATATTAAAAGAATAAAATAAAATAAATACATTTTTATTTGACAGGGACAATACAAAAAACAATGTATCAAGTTATAAAAACAAACAAAAGATATGTTTTATTGGATCCGAGCACTTGATACATTGTTTTTTGTATCGTTTCTGTAAAAAAATATATGTATATATATTTGTTTTTGAAAAAATATATATATATTTTTTTATAATAATAATAATAATATTCAAATATCTGCAAATTTTTAAGACCAATATTCAAATATCATTTCTGAGGAAAGTTGACAGCCCTAGTGAGCTTGTAGCTCAGCTACGTACATTCGGCTGTAATGTTCGACAATTATGACATGCCTAGAGTCGTGAACCCTATAGCATCACTATTCTGAGGCGAACGTCGGGCCAAAATAGCAGATCTACAAGACAAAACAAGTGAGCTTGTAGATCAGCTATTTTTCTGCGGAGAGGGAAAAAAAAGAGGGGACCTAGTTTAGCGCCCTTGGTAATCTCAGTCAATTGAAGTATGTAGGGTTTAAGACTGGGTTTTCAACAGGGGGTCCGGGACCCCGTGGGGGTCCTCAGAATTAGTACAGGGGGGCCGCCAAATCTTTGTGTGATAGGGGCTTTATTTTTACACTAACCACTTGAATCCTAACATCCCTATTCTGAGGGGAACATTAGCCAAAAATAGCAGATTTACAAGCACACAACGCTGTGAGCTTGTAGATCGGCTATTTTCGGCAAAGTGGTTTGGTGTAGAAAGAGGAGATCAAGTAAGAGTTTACAAAGTATTGAGGGTTTGAGGGAAGTATTGAGGGTTTAAGTGGTTACATGTCTGAAAACACACATTTAACATAAATCCAATATGTAGTGGGGGTCCCTGCTTCATGTCTCTCTCAGCTAGGGGGTCCTTGGCCTGAAAAGAAACATGTGCAGTGAACTTTAGTGGCCAGTTATAATGATTGAATTGTTTGGTTTAACCGTTAATATTTCCATTTATTCAATCAATGATGAATTCAGTGCCAATCAGTCATTAATGGGTCCTTTCAATGAATTAAGCTGTGAGAGTTTCGTCAGGTATTTCACAAAACGGTTCAAACTAAACTGAACTGATGGAATACGGCTTTTGGGGAAGGAGGAAAAAAAAGCCACGTGAAGGTTTATGACTGGTGCGCTTTATTAAGATCAACTGATAACTTAAGATAGAGACACAATTGTACAATTTATCAATCTGTACAAAACATAAAACTCCCCCCTCACATTCAGCCTTCCAAGTTCTTTGAAATGACATCTTTTCACTCTTACATCTTTACACTGGAATTACAGTCGGTTATAATGACAGCATATTTCAATATAGTTTAAAAAAAAAAAGAAAAAGACAAATGAAAACAATACAAAATAAAATAATGGAGGTATGTGAGAAATGATCTTAATTCATTAAAAACACATTTAAGATATAAAATAAAATAAAAAAGATCACTTCTCTACGTGTCCAGAAACTGCTAGCCAGTGCGTCGGCAGAGCGCCGGCTGGTAATGCCGTCTGTTAGAGAACGCCATTGGCACGGCCAGCCAGGCTCACACACACTTCAAAAAGCTACCCATCTTCTGCCTCTAAACACACATACACACACATAGACGTTCAGGCCCTGTTTATGTATATATATGTATATCAATATATATATATATATATATATATATATATATATATATATATATATATACACACATATACAGTATGTCTGCCTAACACCGTCACACACCGATATAGCTACAGCAGAACCTGGAAGTTCAACAGAACACACTCTGGGACTGGAATAATAGTTTGTTAGCAAGGCTTTAAAGCTCAAATCTATACCGTCGCTCGGATAGCGTGGCTTGCCGAAAAGAGCAGATCTTCGAGACGACAGCGCGTCGCATCGGCTTGAAGATCGGTTCTTTCTTCGGCAAGCCACGCGGCACCGTGCGACAAAGTATGGATTAGGCGTTTGGCCATACCTCAAGGACTTCACTGGTCACGAGTATCAGCCTACTGATTAAAGACTACTAATTAGTGTGTCATCCTAGCTGGCTATCCCTCACCGCTAGCAGACTGCAATGAAAATAAAATGACCGTGGCGTGTGGAACTACATAAGGCATAATGACACAGAGTTTAGGGGGCGGGGTGGGGGGGGGGGGAAGCCATGCGTTGTGTTGGAAGTCAAGAGGCAGCTCGGTGTACATAGGCGTTACGTGATCGTGACCCAGGTCTGTTTGCTGCCCCATGGCTGTCGTTTTTTGTTTTTCACGTTCAACTAATCGACTAAGTTTTAGCCAGTGAAGTTCTCAGAGTGGGATGAGTTGTGAAGTAGGCACTGTGAAAAGAATCTAGCAAGTAGGTACGTTTGTGGGCAGCGACATATATTTTTTTTTGCAACAGCTTACAGAGAGAACTCGCACGAGGAAGACGGGGACTGACTTGAAGCTCGATTTTATACTTCCGTATCACGGCGGTGCCGCCGCTCGCCGAAAATGTTTTCAAGCTAGCCGTTTTTTTCCGGCGAGCGATGGCCGTGTGATGGACGAATTATAAAGGCCTTTGCAGACAGGGTGCGATTTTTCGCACGGAAAAAACGGACAATATCATTTTTTAAATGAACACATGGTTCTCAATGACCTCATGCACACCGGCTCCGAATTTACCGTGCTGCGACATTCTCCAGACATTAAAACACAAGTCTCACGGTGCACGGCTCAACAATAATACGGACACGTTTAAAAAAAACGGGTCCGTTGCTCTGTCCGTGGAGAGGTAAATAAAACTGTGAAACGGACATTTATTGTGTGCTGGCTGTTTTCTCGGTTTCATGGATTATAAACGAGGCCTTAAAAAGAGACAGCTTGGCAGAGCTGAGCTAGAAGGGACAAAACAAAAAAAAGTTGTGATGTGTGAAATACTGTGGAGCAAACTGCAGGGTTAAATAAAAAATAAGCTTTTTTTTTTTTAACAGTGGAAATGTAGCCAGTATGTTTTTACATCTAAAACAACGTTACTAACGTCATCTAATCCAGTGGTTCCCAAAAGTGAGGTCCAGGGGACCCCTCAGGGGGTCCAGGGGACCCCACCAAAATGGATTTGGTTCCATTCGTACACTCTCAAGAGTTACGGGAGTTGCTGAACTTAAAACCTTTTGAGAACCACTGATCTAATCTAATGAAAAGAGGTCCAGTTTTATCAAATAAACCTAGACTACAAAAAAGTACGTTCACATCAATGAGGAAAAACAATGCTCAGTGCAGGACTTCACACTCAGGAAATCCACATGACCAACTTCTACATTTCCCATTATGCTCGTTTTCTCAGGCCTCTCGTCGTGTCCCATGACCTCTTGTGAAAAGAAAATGATTGTTTAACCCATTAAGACCTGAAGCCGCTTCAAAAAAAAAATCTAAATCCTAACAGTTTTTCAAAAAAAAAAAAAAACATTTTCACGATTTTTCTAAAATAGCAGATCTACAAGCTCATAGCGCGGCACTCGGTGCCGCGCTATGAGCTTGCATATCTGCTATTTTTGAATAGCCAAAGAAATTTCAAATGACACAGATGTCAATGGGTTAATACAAAAAAAAGGAACATGTTTGATTGTATGTAAAAAACATCATAGGAATGTCCTGTGGGAATACATCACTATGTGAACGGCTCTCTAAATAAAACCCCTACAACATTTTGCTATACAGACGGTTGCCATCTTTCTGCATAGTCATCGTCGTGCGTTTGCACCGAAACAGAAACGTTATGCATAAAGGTAACAGTGGAACAGTTAAGAGCTCAGTGAAGCGAAATGCCGTCAAACGTAAAAAGGTTTGTCAACGCAAGCACTAAACAGGAGACGGTATCCCGACCACACTGAGCACGGTTATTAACAGAAAGGCCAAATCTAGATGGATTGGGTTGTCATTGGCATGGATCCGATGGATGGTGTACAAATTCAAATCACCCTGTTGGCAACGGTAGTGTTCTCTAGTCTAGTCCGTCCAGATTTGCAATCTTTCACCGGATAAAAACATGCAACAATACTGCAGAGTGCCATCTTAAAACAAAACGAACTAAATTAAAACGAACAAAAAAAAAAAACATGCAAAGCTGGCCTGAACTTGTCACCCACTGTATAAACAAAGTGACAAATGCGTTGCAAAGCCGCTCGCCGCATGCTAGTTTACATCGGCCTTTTTTTCCCATGGCGCAAATTTGAAGCTTAGCTAATTTTGCAAATGTTTCAATGTTTAGCTAGCACTTATATTCACAGCATTCAGATCTATCGTATTAGACTACGGCGACGGAGCACATTCCTACAACGGTGCTCAATACATCCAAATGGTTTCCAAAACAGTACATTGCACTAAAGAGGGGGGGAGCTACTTGAAGCCTAAACGCTTGATTTATGCTCCGTCGCACAACCGCGCCGCGAGCCGGAAATATCTGAACTACGAGCTCACGAAGCCGCCGGAGGGTTGACCCGTTTTTTTCCGGCAACGCGACACCGTCGTGCGGCCAAGTATAAATGGGCCTTAAAAAGGGAGCAGATAAGCTTGTATATAGGAATACACTTCAGAGCATCTTCGGTGTGCTTTTAATTCATATATACCTACTAGTAAATATATGATACGATATAGAGAAGAGGTTGATTTAAAAAAAAATGGAACAAGGAAGGAAAAAGGAAGGGAAAAAAAGAAGAGAAACAGGAAAGTAAATCACATTCGTATATTAAGACGTTTTTGTGACATGTCAGCGCTTCTACAATAATGACTTCTAAAGTGATAAGAAATGCCGCCCTAAACAGGAAGGAGCTTCGTTGTTGACGGACCGGCCCATTCAGTCGGCTTCCTCGATTGGCGTATTTTTTTACCTTGGGGGGGAGGGGCGGTTGGGGGGGGGGGGGGCAGGGAGGGGGGGGCACAGTGGTGCAGAATTGGGGTCGAGGCATCTAAGCGAGTGGCTCTCTCTCCTCTGCATACCGTACACTGAGGCAGTCTTTTTGTTTTTTAATCTTTTCTCTTTTTATTGACACCAAATTGTTGTTGTTTTTTTTATCTTCTTTTCTTGTTTTGTTTTTCGTTCTCCGAGGACGTGAGAGGAGGGCGAGGAGGAGCCGGGGTTGATGAGAAGAAGAAGAGGGGATAAGAAGGAGGCGGGGCTTGTGGATCCTGTGGTGTGTGTGGGGGGGGGGGAGGGGGAGGGGGCTAGATGTTCTGACAGCACTGCATCTTTGGTTTGTTCTCGGTGGGCTGCACCTGGATGTTGACCACGTTGTTGCTGGGCGACATGTCGCTCTCCTGACGCTCCGACATCTGCTTCTGGGAGACGATGCGGTAGATCTCTGACGGAGGGGAGGGGAGAGGAGAGGTTTAGTGTTGCTTTGTGGCACAGTGAGAGAAAAGACCATTGTAGTCATTATGAAATGTAGTGGAACAATTAAACGTTTTGTTTGCACTGTAGTGGCCCTGCTGCTTTCACTGCTCTTTTGCTGACTAGTTCTCTGAAGGCAACAAACTCAACCGTAGCGATAGGAAGCAGGTCCTCCTCAACAACATACCTGGCAATCAGCCGGTTTAGTTGAGTCTGGGTGACATGCTGTGGCGATTTTAACACATTGTGTGCCAAAAACGGTCCGGACCGTTTTTGAGAATCCATGCGTCATGTGCCATAAACGGTCCTGACCGTTTTTGACCCATTTTTTTTATACGTGGGGCCCACGTGGGGCGCTCTAACGAAACTTTGGGATCATCCAAGGAGTCTCTGAGAAGGAGAGGCCGGATGTGGATCCATGTAAAAAATCCTTCCGGTCGGCCGCTCCAATGTTAACTCCTCGACTAAAAGCTTAATATCTCCATTTCTTTTTGACGTGGTGGAAGCGAGCCGTTTTCGATCGGCGATCACTCTGCAATGGAGGATCGCGTTAGAAATATTATTGTTCCAGGCGTTAGTCGGGACCCTCCGCCGTCTCGCACGCACGCTTTGTTTACATGCACTTCCGCGTCCGGGCTTCTACAGCACGAAACGTATCAACGTAAGTGGATGGAAGATATGCAGGCACTGAACGTACAATATTTTAATAAACCTCTGGCACACAATGTGTTAAGAAATATGTTTTTTAGCTGTTTATATGGAGTAGCTATCCGGATCACTGCCGGTGGTAGAGACGGAGGGGTCTTCTTTGGCGACTAGTTTTATAACCCCATGTACTTTAGTTGGGTGCTTCAGGAGATTAGCATTGCTGTTACTCGATGTGGACAATGTTTTCTGTCACTGCAATGTTTTTCGTGTCCTTTATCCCCACAAATTCTAAATAATGGTTATATTTCCAAGCTGCAAACTAATGCTGCGCTCTGTGCTGTCGCCAAGACTGTGTGTGAGTGTGTGCGAGCCTGCGAGGTGGTGGTGTGTGTGTGTGTGTGTGTGTGTGTGTGTGTGTGTGTGTGTAGGCAAGACCCGCCCAACTCTGTCTCTGATTGGCTTATCCTGAAATTTTACCCCCGGTTAACCAATCATCACTCCTCTGGCCACTTTCACTTTTCCATGTTAGAGTGAGAGGTACCGCTGTATCCACCGCAGGAGGAAACAGTTGGATCATAATGTAACGCAGTAACGCACCCATTTAAATCACAGTACCGGTAACTACAACGGCGTTACTGAATGGGAAAAGGTAACTAGTAACATTATTAGTTACCGCAAAAAGTAGTTGCGTTAGGTAACGCGTTACTAACGTAACGTGTTAGTCCAACACTGGTCCCTGGAAAAAAATATTTCGAGATGGGGGTCCGGCCAAATACATTTTGGGGGTCCTTGACATGAAAAAGTTCGAGAACCACTGCCCTATAAAATGCCCAAAATAGGGAAGAGAGTGCTAGTGATTCCATTATAATGTCCCATCTAACAGTGAATGGTGTGTGTGTGTGTGTGTGTGTGTGTGTGTGTGTGTGTGTGTGTGTGTGTGTGTGTGTGTGTGTGTGTGTGTGTGTGTGTGTGTGTGTGTGTGTGTGTGTGGGGTCAAAGTTAGATGTCAGAAAAGAGAATAATGGAAGCCGTTACATGCTTGAAGGAACACAAACCTGTAAGAATAGTCTGGAATGCTGTCTCAACGTTGGTAGAATCGAGGGCCGACGTCTCCAGGAAAGATAAACCATTCTTTTCTGCAGGGCAGAAGCAACCAGGCAGCACTTTTTATCAGTACATCACATATCTAGAATTCCACAGATGTCAGGTGAGTGTAAATTATGACACAAAAATACACGATTGAGAAACCTGCACCCACACAACATGATTGCCAGAGCTTCTCCAGTGCATTACACCATGAATTAATACTGAATGCAGCATAATATACAGTAGTTGTTCTTCTTCGCATGTTCCACTGTTTGTGCTTCAGATTAGAGGACTTTGAATTGCCATGGAGTATGAAACAAGATATGCAAATAAATATGTCTTTAACCCATTCAATCCGGGAATCAATCACTCGATTTGTTTTGTTGTTGCTATAACCATTATTTTATACTTTGAGCTATTTAAAAAAATAGCCGATCTACAAGCTCAGAGTGCCGCGCTACTAGCTTGTAGAGCTTGTAGATGCGAGCTTGTAGATGCTATATAAATATGAGCTATTATTAATTGAATAATCATAACATAATCAACAGATTAACTCTTTAACTGCCATTGACGAGATTTCTCGTTTTTCTCTGCATGGCTCATCCTGCCATCGCAGAGAAAAACAAGATTTTTGATTATTTATTTTTTTGGTATTAAATTTTTTCGTTTATCACAAAGGAAGCAGGAGATAACGCGATGCGAAGATTTTCTGCTCCATTCACTTCAATGTTAAAAAATAAACGGAGACAAAATTCACATTTTACCTATTTTTGCAATGTATTTTCTCTAGCAGGGAAGGGGGTAGATTGTGTATATACTCTGGCAGTTAAAGAGTTAATTGATTATGGTTAGTTGTTAGTTGAAGCTCTGCTTCAGGTCTGGCCTGGCTCCAGACTAATCTGCCATTGCAACAAAACAAAAAAGTTTGCCCTCGGCAGTGATATTAGTCTGGCCATGCCACAGGCTACTTCAGGTCTGCCACGGCAGTCAAACACATTTTCTCCACCACAACAACACGGTGTCGTTTCATGATGATGATCTCACCGGCGAATGCCCGCGCCTCGTCGGTGGGCACGGCCCTGAGGTGGCGCAGGTCGCTCTTGTTGCCCACCAGCATGATGACGATGTTGCTGTCGGCGTGGTCCCGGAGCTCCTTCAGCCAGCGCTCCACGTTCTCGTAGGTCAGGTGCTTGGCGATGTCGTAGACCAGGAGAGCTCCCACCGCCCCGCGGTAGTACCTGCATGGAGGGCGAGGAAGGAACGTTATGCGCTGGATTAGGGATCAAGGGTTCCCAAACTTTTCAGGCCGCCATGACTAAAACTAAGAATACATATATTGACAATTTCATCAACAAATAAAAACTAGACTAAAATGTTAGTGAGGGACGAGTGGAGAAGAGATCCAGTAGAACTAAAAGACAAGACATGTGATTTTATGTTTGCATACAAAATTGTAGATCTACAAGCTCACCACGCGTCGCAGTTGTGAGCGTATAGATCGGCTATTTTCAGCATGCAACCAAGTGTAAAATCAGCCATCACGAAGCACTTCGCGGCCCGCCAAAATACATTTTAGTCGACTCAATCAACTGTAGATTTAGTTGATTATAATTTATCTTATTTAGTGGACTAAAACTAGACAAAAAGTAAAACATTTCAGATGACTAAAATAATGACAAACTAAATACAGGGTCCCCACACATTTTTAGCAATGAATTTCCAAAACTTTTCCAAAACTTTTCCAGAATATTTAGCCCAATTTCCAGGCCTATATAACAATCATTCAGCACAATAATGTGTCTCTTACTCCTATGTAGAATGCCCAAAGATAGGCAGTGTAGCAAAAATAAAGCATAGAATATAGAATAGTACAATTTCATTCAAAATTTCGTGCAAAATTAGGGCATAGCTCACTGGAAGACTCATTATGGCATCCGTATGACTTTTTTTTTTTTTTTTTAAATAATATATCACAGCCCGTTTGGCGAAAAACTACTTATGTTACATATTTCGTGTAATGTTATACATGTTTATGAAAATGTTTTGTATTAACAAAATCAATAGCCAAAAACAATGCATAGCCAAATATTTTTCCAGGACCCTTGATAAATTCCAGGACCTTTGATCAATTCCCAAACTTTTCCAGTACTGGATTATTTTTTTTTCAATTTCAAAATATTTCCAGGAATTTCATGACCGTGGGGACCCTGTAAATAGAATTTTATTCAAAAGACTAAAATATGACTAAAACTAAATGGAATTGTATTCAAAAGACTAAAATATGACTAAAACTAAATGGAATTTTATTCAAAAGACTGACTAAATCAAAATTTGCTGTCAAAATCAACACTGCTGGGGACCCCCCCCAACCCGACAAGCACTTGGAATTGCAGGCATTACATTTAGTTTGACTCGGTTCCACAGATGCACATACATTCCAGAGGGCTAAGGTGTTTAAAATCTTTAATTTGAGTTATAGAGGGCAATTATAATGCACATATGCAGGCATATAAGGCTTATTAGCCAGGGATACTTTTAATGTGCAATTAGCCTAGATTAAACGCATTCGGTAGCAAATGACCTTGTGCCGTGTGTAAATAAAAAGGCATACTACTACCACTGCACTCCAGGAGACTAATAAGGCTTTTATTTATCTCAATTTTCAATTTATCGCAAAATTGAAAACTGTATCAGCCTTTCAAATTAACTAGTTTTACTAGTTTTACTAGTCTTAATCTCATATTCAGATCTACAAGTCAAAACCAGCCTAACTTTGTTGATTTCACCATCGTGGGTCTGATCGTGCATTGCATGCCAAAGCCTCAGGTGTTTCATCAAATTACAAATGAGTGGCTTCATGTACTGTCAAAAGAAAAGAGACTATAACAGCGTAATTTTCCTTCTTTATTGATGCAGTTCTAGAAATGAATGCACTTGAACATGTCAGCATTCTAGAGATTGATTCTGGCATTCAGTTCTAGCACTGATCTCCACTCGTGTTTTATTGATACAACATTATTGACAGCAATGTTTAGCTGTAAATGACATTGTATGTTTGTTTACATGGCTGCCATGTTGGATACGGCACAAAATCAAGCAGCGCAGCAGGTGCTCTGAGTCTGTGATTAGACAGCGGTCGGTCCGTTATTGAGTTCAGCTCTCATTATTAAAAAATAACACGCCGCTGAATTCAGTGATTGACCAATCAGAATCAAGCATTCAACCAAGCCACGTAATAATAGCTTTTATCTGTCCAAGGCTATGTTTGCGTGGATGAGACCCTGCATGGCCTTTATAAAATAATTCCCCTCTTCAAAGCCAAGACAAAAATCTAGGTATTCTTTGTTTTTGCCCTTTAGGTGATACCAGTCTTGAATACATACGTGGACAGTATTGTATAGGCTGACAGGAAGAAATGGTTTGAGAGTTGGATGAGGACCCACAACAATTCAAGTGTTTCCTTTCTTTTAATTCAAATTAAGTGGAAATTGAACTTAAAGATGATTACATATGAAGCAAGCAAAGCGTGGTAAAGCAAGTGTATGTGTATCGCACATTTCAACGA
This sequence comes from Gymnoscopelus braueri, assembly GCF_963280865.1. Classification (NCBI taxonomy): domain Eukaryota; kingdom Metazoa; phylum Chordata; class Actinopteri; order Myctophiformes; family Myctophidae; genus Gymnoscopelus; species Gymnoscopelus braueri. The sequence continues at coordinate 5,872,847 of NC_137603.1, read as the reverse complement.
GCCAATTCAACACAAGAATATTGACATTAAAAGGTCTCCCCTTCTCGCAGCTCTTTAATAAACAGAAAATAAATGTTGCACCAATTTCATTCAATCAGTAGAGAATCCTTCTTTTTATATTTAGGGCGGGTGGGGAACAGTGTTAATTTCGTCGACTAAAACTATAACGAAACATTTTCGTCGACTACCTTTTTTTCACTGACGAAAACTAAATTAAAACTAAATTAAAACTAAACTATGATGACTAAAACTAAGACTAAATGTATTGAAAATGTTGTCAACAAATAAAAAACTAGACTAAAATGTTACAGAGGGACGAGTGGAGAAGAGATCCAGTAGAACTAAAAGACAAGTCATTTTATGTTTGGTTGTGCTCGGGTGTTGCGCTCTGAAAATAACCGATCTACAAGCTCACAACGCGTCGCACGCAACCAAGTGTAAAATCAGCCATTACGACACCATCAAGGTCTAAAATACATTGCAGTCGACTAAATCAACTGTAGATTTAGTCGACTACAATCTTATGATATTTAGTCGACTAAAACTAGACATTTCAAATGACTGAAATATGACTAAAACTAAATCTTTTTTTTTTTGTCAAAAAGCTTCTAGAACCAGTGTCCCTCTCCTCCAGTCTGTATACTCACGCTGACGTGATGGCGCGGTAGCGCTCCTGTCCGGCGGTGTCCCAGATCTGAGCCTTGACCGTCTTGCCGTCCACCTGGATGCTGCGCGTGGCGAACTCCACTCCGATGGTGCTTTTGCTCTCCAGGTTGAACTCATTGCGGGTGAAACGTGACAGCAGGTTACTCTTGCCCACACCCGAGTCACCGATCAAAACCACTGAAAACACACACACACACACAATGGATGCCAAGTTAGTTAAGTTAGTTAAGTTAGTTAAGTTAGTTAAGTTAGCGCCACAGCCAGCACACTTCTTGACTGGAATCCCCAGTTCTGTCGGGTTATTACAGTAAGCAGGGCAGTAGAGCAGGGCAGAGGCACACTCAATGTTTCACTGACATTGGGCTGGGAAACAGCAGATGTACAAGCGTGCCGCGATATGAGCTTGTAGATCTGCCATTTTTGAAAAATCTTGAAAATGTGTGCAAATCTTTGGGGGAAAATGGTATATATATATATATATATATATATATTATAATAATAATAATATGTAAGCGAACATTTCTACCTAAAATCTATTAATGCCTTTTTATTTTTTTGTTTTATTTTATTTTAAACGTTATGTTGCTATAATATCAGCAGTGCTCAAACTTTTTCATGTCAAGGACCTCCCGAAATGATATGCATTTGGCCGCGGACCCCCGTCTGAAAATATTTTGTTCCAGGGACCCCCCTTTTTAATAAAATCGCACTTAATCCTGTGTATTCTACTTTGTTGCACAATGGTGGCGTGCAAAAATAGGGAAAATAGCAGATTTACAAGCTCACTTAGATCGGGTATTGTCACTATTAAAAAAAAAAAAAAAAGTTAATTAACCCATTAAGACCTGGAACACATCTGTGTGACTTTTTGATTTGAGCTAAAAAGCCTTATTTTTACACTTTGGCTATTCAAAAATAGCAGATCTACAAGCTCATAGCACGGCACCGAGTGCCACGCTACGAGCTTGTAGATCTGCTATTTTTGAAAAATCACGAAAATGTGTGCAAATCTTTGAATATATATATATTTTATCTCAAATCTTTGCTTCTGGGGGGGTCCCTGGAACAAACCATTTTGAGATGGGGGTCGGCAGCCAAATACATATAATTTTGGGGGGTCCTTGACATGAAAAAGTTTGAGCACCACTGATATAGAAACATACGTTTTTTTTTCAGAAAACTGTTAGGATTTAGAAAATGTAATGGGTTAATCGCAATGGAGGTTGCGAAGTCATCTCGCCCGGCCCTAACACTGACCTACAGTATGAAACACACCGTAATGCCAGTTTCACGCTGCACTGTTTGCATAAACATGGTTGTTGGTGGAGCCGTCTCTAATCTAACTGCCAACACTATGGACAGGAACTAAGCCCGTTCCTGTTACCTGTTCATAGGACATAAGACCTGTGTAGGTAACCCGGAAGAGTGGGGACATCTAAATGTAGGGCTGTGTCACCATTACAAATTTAACCCATTAAGACCTGAGGCCGACTCTAAAATTTTTTTTCTAAATCCTAACAGTTTTTTTTATTTTTATTATTATATTCTTTTCACGGTTTTTCAAAAATAGCAGATCTACAAGCTCATAGCGCGGCACTCGGTGCCGCGCTATGAGCTTGTAGATCTGCTATTTTTGAATAGCCAAAGAAATCTAAAGTGACTCAGATGCGTTCCCAGTCTTAACCCTTTAAGACCTGAGGCCGATTCAAAAAATGTTTTCTAAATCCTAACATTTTGAAAAATATATAAAAAATATTTTTTTCACGATTTTTCAAAAAATAGCAGATCTACAAGCTCATGGCGCGCCATGAGCTTGTAGATCTGCTATTGTTTAATAGCCAAAGACATCTTAAGTGACACAGATGCGTTCCAGGTCTTAATGGGTTAATGGGCGATTAACGATTTCATTGTGTGTTTGGCATTGATGAACATTGGAACATATGAATAAAACAATATATTTCTGTTTGCCTTTTAGGCTTCGTAATAAAAAAAAAAGCACAGGGAAGATATGACAAATAACATAAATATACCCAATACATTATTTATTTGATAATTGTATACGTGTAAAAAAGCAGAAATAGCTGATCTACAAGCTTACAACGCGTCTCAAAGTGGCACGTTTTAAGCTTGTAGATCAGCTATTTCTGCTTTTTTATATTTTAAAATGTGAGAACATTTTTCAACATGTAGACGATTATGACGATTATGCAAAAAATAATTGAGATTATCTCAAATAATTGTGATGAGACATGATTATGTCATAATTGTGACAGGCCTAGCTCAATGTGAATATATTTGTTTCTTTGAATTGTAAAACGGTCTAAAGTCACGTTAAGTATACATGGTTTGAACATGCTTGAACATTTGTCATTGAATATATATCTACTGCTGCTACAAACTGCTACAAAACCTGTGGTTACATGTGGTTACATGGTTTGAACATGCTTGAACATTTGTCATTGAAGGCCTAATAATATATCAACTGCTGCTACAAACTGCTACAAAACCTGTGGCTAGCAACTCATTAGGGTCATAAAGGAGAAGTTGAAGGGTACACTACACTTTAGGTCTGATAATGATGTTTGCACTGTGCATGTTCAAATCGTGTATACTTTACATGACTTCAGACCATTTTCCAAAGTAGTTCTCATTTTATCATTTTATCATGGAGGTGTTAGGAGGCCACTTTTCCTGAATCCACGATGTATAGTGGGCGTAAACAGCCCTAACTGTTGTGTGAAATTTAACCCATTAAGACCTGAAGCCGATTCTACGAATGTCTTCTAAATCCTAACAGTTTTCTGAAAAACGTATGTTTCTATATCGGTGGTGCTCAAACTTTTTCATGTCAAGGACCCCCAAAATTATATGTATTTGGCTCTCAAAATGGTTTGTTCCAGGGACCCCCAGAAGCAAAGATTTGAGTTAAAAATGTTCGCTTTAAATATATATATATATAATATCAAAGATTTGCACACATTTTCACGATTTTTCAAAAATAGCAGATCTACAAGCTATCTGCTATTTTTGAATAGCCAAAGTGTAAAATAATGCTTTTGAGCTCAATGAAAAAGTGACACAGATGCGGGTCTTAATGGGTTAAGACAGTATAAGGACAAATCAAATTGCCCTCAATGCTCAGAGTCAACTTCATTCCCAATCCATTTTATTTGATAACTTGTTAACTAAATAAAACACCCGAAACATTATTTTACACACCCGTCACTAAAATATCTCAGGAAATGGCAGTTTTTTTTTGGTTAGTTTTGGTGCAAGTTTTGCCGTTGCAATGCTAGACTGTACTTCCCTGTTTTGCACTAAGATTGCTGGCACTCTAAAATGAAGCATGATTTAAATGTATTTGAATATTGAACTGTTGAATGTATTGTTTTCAATTTAATATATATATATATTTTTTTTAAGTGAGCATCATATGTAAACTACATCACTCAATTATACAATTTCTAACTACTACATTTAATAACAATAAACGTTATTTATAAAGCTTTATTAACCACTTTAACCAAAGCATCCATTTTTACTCATCTGCAAATAACCTGCTCTTGCTTCTAATTGGCTTCCGATTGCTTTCCGTCTCTTACAATCTGTCCGGTGAATTATGAGGTTTATACTGCAATCTCATCTCCAAGATGCATGTGCATGATTGTATTATGTGTATTTGCATGGGCATGTCATTGTGCATGTTACCGCATGTGCATGTATGCAATGTCTGGAGCTGCTACTCCTGTTTTTGTTCATTTAGCTTTACATGGGTACATCATTAATGCATGAAGTCTGTTCTTTTTTGGGTGTTCAGGTGGGGTGGGAGCGGCCAGTTTCAGGAGAGCTTATGTTTTTGTTTTGTCAAGTTTGTTTTGTCCTGTTTATGTACAGTACGCATGGATGCATTTGTTGTATTGTTTTGTCTATTGCATTTTCGTCATAAGGACCCTCTCTAAAATGAGATGACACATCTCAAGGGGTCATCCTAATAAATCTACCTTTATTAGCTATCTAATAAAAGGTACTATACGTAAAGTCCAGGGGTGATGCAACTTTGATGATGCAGAGGGCCACTATATTTCCACACTCACTCCAGAGGGCCACATTGCATATACTGACTTTTTTCGTAATTAATGCCCTACTTCGTCATTCACACACAAGTAGCAAAAATAGCCAATCTACAAGCGCGTCGCAGTCGCGTTTTGAGCTTATAGATGTGCTATTTTGGCATTTTTTATTGGAATCCAGAATAATGTTTTGCTATTTTCAAATGGAATCCTGAAAAGTTACATTTTTATTTAAATTCAAATGCATTTAAATACAAATACATTGAACATAAAAAAGACAATACATTTTTAATACTAGTCATTAAGCTACTAATATATACTAATTAAAGCGGGTCATGTTTGCATGTTTGGAATTCTAACAGCTGAAATCAATAATATATCAGTATTCCGATATGAACCTGCAGGCCGCATTAAGTGAAGGTTTGGGGCTGCCAGTTGCCCGTGTATGACTTAAACCCTAGTAAACTAAGTATTAGTTGATCGGGGTCAGCTCTGTACTTGGTCGCTCTGTTTAGCCGAAAATAGACGATCTATAAGCTCACAACTCGTCAAGTTGCAAGGCGTTGCAACAACAAAGCGAAGGATTTCATTGCTTACGGTAATGAAAGTATTGCATTAATTTATGCCAGGTGCGTCCAGTGCAACGTGGTCGCCTGAAAAGTGTTGATAAAATAGAATACTTTTACATTTTACATTACATACATTTTTGGTTACAGCATTGTCTATTTCTCGATAGCCACGCCCCTGAAGAAGACATTTGTGTTGTCGAAACCGGTCGGCGTCTAGTGGCATTGTACTGTTTTTAATATGTAGTAGCCCTGTCGTCATAGTAAAGGCTTTTTTAACTAAGTCCTGGCTCGAGTGTGCTTGAAGTTTGCCCGTTTTGACGGGACCACTCTTCATCTATGATCCCGTTTTGACTGGACTGGAGTCGTCACCCAGTGAACTCTTCAGAAGCACTCGGCTCGCCTTTGTGCGTTGTCTATTTCTCGCTTTAAATGTTTTTAAAAAAAACATTATTGACCGCAATGTTTAGCTGTAAATGACATTGTGTGTTTGTTTACATGGTTGCCGTGTTGGATACGGCACAAAATCAAGCAGCGCAGCAGGTGCTCTGAGTCTTTGATTAGACAGCGGTCTGTTATTGAGTTCAGCTCTCATTATTCAAATATAACACTCCGCTGACTTCAGTGTGACTGACCAATCAGAATCAGGCATTCAACCAAGCCGTGCGATAATAATGTATTATCAAACTGGAGGTTGTTGAATTAACCCGAGTGCCGCGCTACGAGCTTGTAGATCTGCTATTTTTAAAAAAATCGAGAAAATTTGTGCAAATTATATATATATATATATATATATATATTTATATTATTTTAAAGCGAACATTTTTAACTCAAATCTTTGCTTCTAGGGGGGTCCCTGGAACAACATATTTTGAGATGGGGGTCGGCGGCCAAATACATATCATTGTGGGGGTCCTTGACATGAAAACGTTTGAGAACCACTGATATAGAAACATACGTTTTTCAGAAAACTGTTAGGAAGACATTAGCTAAGAATCGCCCTCAGGTCTTAATGGGTTAAAAATAATTGAGTTATACAGCATTAGAATTCAGCAGGCCTTAAATATTAAAGCATCAAAGTCTGGTCAGCCCCTCCTTTCAGCCAACATGCTAAATCCTACAGCTTATGACCGACTTTATTTAGCACGTCATCATCTCTGTCCTGTGGAAACCTCACAACCTCCAAAACTGTTACTTTTAAAGGATTCAAATTCAAAAATAAAAAGCAGCAGATCGACAAGCTCACAATGCGTCGCTTCGCGCCGCGTTTCGAGCTTGCAGATCTGCTTACTTTTGATACTTTTGTGTGACGCTGTAGTTAGTATGTATCTTAATTCACGAAGAAAAAACACAAAAAATATATAAAATATACATTATGTTCTCATAATGTAAAGCAGTGGTTCTCAACCAGTGGTCCGGGGACCACCAGTGGTCCTTGAGGGGGGTACCAGGGGGGGGTCCCCAGCAAAAGTAGTTAACATAGCGTCACAATCATTTTAACCACTTAGCTTTGGCTATTCAAAAATAGCAGATATACAAGCTCATAGTGCGGCACCGAGTGTGTGCATATCTTTGAATACATATATTTTTTAAAGCGAACATTTTTAACTCAAATATTTGCTTCTGGGGGTCCCTGGCACAACATTTTCAGGTGGGGGTCCGCGGCCAAATGCATATAAATTTAGGGGTCCTTGGCATGAAAAAGGTTGAAAACGACTGATGAAAAAGTATGATATTGTCCCTGTCGGGCAGAAACCTTGTATGTCCAAAAGACTGTTCATTTTCAGGACAAAAGAGAACCCGCGTTCCTAATGGATCCAATGTAGTTATTATTTAGTAACAAACTCTTGTTATTACTTCTTCATTGGTTCAATATTTATAAACCCCACAGACACACTTAACCACTTTCTTTTCCAAAAATAGCAAACACATATTTTTTTGCTACCTGTGTGTCACACTTTGTGTCCTGCCAGCCAGTAGGGCATTCATTTATATCAGTGGTTTTCAACCTTCTTTGCGTCAAGGACCCCCAAATTGACACATATTAGCCCAGGGAGGGACCCCCATTTAAAAAGATATGCCAGGGACTCAACTTTTTTGATTACTTGGGGGTCCCAATCTACACTGTAGTATCATCATCAGTGTTAATTTAACTCTGAGTGTACAAAATGGAACCAAATGGACCCGTAAGGGTCCATTTGGTTCCATTTTGTACACTCTCAGAGTTACAGACACACAAGGGTCAATTTGGTTCCTAACTATTAATTTGTCTGGGGACTCCCTGGAACCCCCTCAAGGACCACTGGTGGTCCCCGGACCACTGGTTGAGAACCACTGATTTATATGAAAAGAAAATATATACAGGTAAATGTATTTGATTAATAATCATCAGTAATGACTGTAATAACTAAGAGGATAAAGGATTATAATACAACAGTTAGAATAGTGATTAATAATCATCAGTAATGACTATGTAATAACTAAGTGTATAAAGGATTATAATACAACAGTTAGAATAGTGATTAATAATCATCAGTAATGACTGTGTAATAACTAAGTGGATAAAGGATTATAATACAACAGTTAGAATAGTGATTAATAATCATCAGTAATGACTGTGTAATAACTAAGTGGATAAAGGATTATAATACAACAGTTAGAATAGTCAGAGGTCAATTCAGAAAATGACCTCACTGTATTGTAATGCAACCTTTAAATCTAGGAAAAGGCAACACTTATGATTTATGATACACCATATTTATATCATAATATAAATATAATTGATATATAACTCCCAGCCTTAAACCAAATAACCATAAGTTAATAAACAATAATAATAAATAAACGTGTGGTAAGTTATAGTACCTAACCAGTAATCACTAACTGTTACATACACATATTACACTTATGACATATTAAATTATCCAAACACCAGGACAATAAGAAATACAATATCAATACAATAGATATATACATGCATACACACACACACACACACACACACACACACACACACACACACACACACACACACACACACACACACACACAGCTTTAAACCAAATAGCCATAAGTTAATACATAATTATAAATAAATAAACTTATATTAAGTTATAGTATCTAACCAGTAACCACTAACTGTTACATGGACATATTACACTTACGACATATATCCAAACACCTAGACAATAAAATATATAATATCAATAGAATAATATTGATATAGATCTCCCAGCTTTAAACCAAATAACCAAAAAGGTTAGGAATGCAATACAATAATAAAAAAGTAAACTGTTACACTTGCTGACCAGTAACCACTGTCACATGGACATATTACACATATGACATATAAACAATTATATATATATATATACACACACGCATACATATACACATCCCAGCTTTAAACCAAATAATCATAAGGTGAGGAATGCCATAAACTAATTTAACAATAAACTGTTACAGTAGCTGAGCAGTAAACCACTTAAACTGACACATACATAAAACTGTTGCTTGTCCAACAAAAAGAAAGCAGATCTACAAGCTACGTTACAACAGTAATGCTATAACTCCGTCCTACTGACGGAGTTATAGATGAGTCTCTCATGTTATCTTGTTAGCAAACCATCAGCAAACACTAACCATCCAGGTCATTAACATCACTATTAACCCAACACTATAACAACAATGACTTCAACACAGGGTTGACGTCATGTTATTATAGTTGGCATCGTTCAGTCAAGACACATGACGTCACAATAACTCATAAAACGTGTTAAATATACAACTGACAGCTAGCCTGTTAGCCGTTAGCCAGGATGCTAATGCTAACTAGCAAACAAACTCAACCGTTAGCCACCCCAGCTAGCCCTGAGGCTAACGGGACTAAAACGCTGAGGTTCTGAGCTTTTAAAGGGTTTTCATTTATTTGTGTTTTACCTTTGAACAAATAGTCGTATTCGTCATCTCTGGTTCCCATCGTGTCCCCGAGGAGGAGTTAAAACAGCTAGGATTATGATGATAAAGTAATGTTTTGTGTTGCAGTGAGACAGAGTTGTGTTCTGCTGCTTCCAGCCTAACGGTCTTCTGTTTGGAGACTGAACCCAGCGCCGCTTACTTCCGCGTTGTGTTGCCAGGTTCGGGCGAGAGGAACAAGCAAGCCAGGTCTATGAAAACAAGCCGGATTCCTCTGCATACACTAGCCTTTAAGCAAGGCTTATCGTACATGTATTTTATCGATGTTGCCATTTTTATATCTACGAGATTCTTAGCTACCCCCCCCCCCCCGTTTTGCCCTGGAATGTCACCAGTAAAGCCCGTATTTCTACAAACATGTACAAATACAAAATATAAGGTGCTTACCCGCTTGCCCCAAATGTTAACTAGGTGTACGGAGTATGTGTGTAATGTATTAGTCCATATTCTTCAATAAAGAAGTGTTTTAATCCCGTCTGTGGCCGATTCTGTCAGAAGTTCCCAATGGGTGGTAGTGACGGGGCGCATCCGGTGAAAGACAAAATTACAGTCAATGTAAACAGGAAGTAAACGAGGAGGGAAAATGACTTTCGGCCACAGACAAGATTAAAACACTTCTTTATTGACAAATATGGACTAACTAATTGCACATATACTCCGGAAACTGAGGTAACATTTGGGGCAGGCGGGCAAGCACCTTTTATTTTGCATTTGTATATTTCTGGAGAAATACGGGTTTTACTGGTGACATTTCAGGGCAAACTGGGGGGTTGGTCGCTAAGATTCTCGTAGATACGAAAATAAAAGTCAGGCTGGATAAAATACATATAGGCTACAATAGTCTTCTTGATCTAAGGCTATGCCTACACATACGACATGTTCCAGTATGAGCGAATAGGGGAAGGGGATCAACGTCACGTGATTCCCTTGTTTGACATGGCAAAAACTCAGACATGCGTCTCGAAGAATACGATTATTGGCAGCATCGTGGAAAGTTTCGAATGTGTGGCGGTATAAGTATATGCAGAATATATGTAATGTATGTATGCATATTCAGGTTCATTATGTGCATATATTTACTTTGGCCCCCTGCTGGCAGAGGCAAAAATCGCCTATGCCCATATGTGTGTCTCAAAGAATAAAAGTAATGATAAATAATACAAGTACTCATGGTGGTATTTCTCCTTAATGTTTTAAAATTGAATTCTCCCCTCAAATTGAACCCTCCTCAGCGCATGGCGCTCACCTCTCCCCAGCCTGCTGTGAGCCTTCCCCGCGGGGGAGGCCACGACGCGTACCGCCTCGCTTACGACCTCAGATCAGACGAGACGACCCACTGAATTTAAGCGTATTACTAAGCGGAGGAAAATAAACTAACAAGGATTCCGCACAGTCTGCGGACTCAACCCGGCGGCTGGTCGAGCTCCCAGGGCCGGGGCCCCCCTTCGGGCGGCCTGGAAGGGCTCGGGGTGAAGGTGGGTCAGGTTGCTTGCGCGCCTGAGCTTTACAGCGCCCCCCGCCCGACTTTGCCGTTAAAGGGTATGTGACATTTTTTTGTTAAAACAAAAATATTTTTGGTAAAAGGTTAAAGCACTATATTCTGATAGTACTCATTGTTATAGAGTGTTTGTTTAAAAATATTTTTGGTAAAAGGTTAAAGCACTATATTCTGATAGTACTCATTGTTATAGAGTGTTTGTTTAAAAATATTTTTGGTAAATATTAAAGCACTATATTCTGATAGTACTCATTGTTATAGAATAGAGTGTTTGTTCAGTAACGGGAGTCTCCATGTCTCTCCAGCTCTTTAATAAGCATAAATACATTTTCAGGTGGATTGGATGAGTAGCCTACTATCATAATATAAAGCTATTTAACACAGAAATATCACTCACAGTAGCCTACTGTACCTTTAAAAAAATTACTTTAATTGTAATAAACTAAATATAGACGTATTGTATCGAAAGTAAATGTAGGGTAGGCTATAATAGGCCATTATGCAGGATATCCCACTTCACAAGTTCATTCAAACAAGCCGATCTACAAGCTCACAACGACAAAAGACATACAAAGTTAAAGTTAAATTTTCTTTTTAAATATTGATGCATTACTATGTTGAAATGTAGAACATAAAAAATCTGGAATTTTCAAATAGTGTCAATAGCAGATCTACAAGCTCACAATGTGTCGCACCGTGCCACATTGTGAGATTGTAGATCTTCTATTTTCTCTGTATTTCTTTTAGAGATGCTAATTATTTTGTGTTCTAAATATAGTGGAGTCAAAAGTACAATATTTCTGGAGTGAAAGTAGCCTAGGCTAATGAACTTGCATTAAAAAAAAGCACCTAAACTAGTGCTGCAGTACTCTTACAGTAGTGGACAGTACTTTACTGTCCACCACTGCTGGAAATAGCCTACAACAATTATTTTTAAAGGTGTTGATGTGTGACATGTGTCCCACTGAGCATTCTTCTGGCTATTAGACGTCTAAAATACGTCTAAGGGCTAGGCTTTTTTAAAACTGGGTTATAATTGGTCTCACAGTGAAAGTTTTTTTAGCCGTCTAGGCTTAGCCTAGACGTTGATTAGCTGTTTTTAAGCGTCTATTTATAGACCGTCTATAGCCGTTGCAATTACGTCTATAATATAGACGTCTATAATATAGAGGCTTAAAAAACAGCTAATCAACATCTAGGCTAAGCCTAGACGGCTAAAAAACGTTCACTGTTAGACCAATTATAACCCGGTTTTGGACAGAGGTATAATAGCCGACTATGGCTCAGTGGGGTGCATTGAAACCATGAACTCGCAAGACAAATAATTGAGCACAAGAGTGTTTAATAGCAGTGGATGATGTGTATTCACCAAACATCAGCTGTACAATACAGCCTGTATTGACAGTGAAATGCTCCTTCAAAGGAAAAAAGAATACATAAAGAAGTAACATTCTATAACTAACTGGCATTGCTGTCATAAAATTATGACTAGGCCTACTGTACATCTGGGTAGAGATTGACTTCTTATTTAGGATTTGAGCTACCTGTTTAGATTATATTATTTTATTATATTATTCTGTTTTGTTGACTGAATGTACATATTCATCTATACCAGTGGTTCTCCACCCTTTTCCGGATAGTTGCACCACCTCACACTAAGTTCAAACTTAGCCTAGTTATAGCTTAACCCATTCAATCCGGGGATGCATCTCTGTCATTTTAGATTTCTTTGGCTATTAAAAAATTGCAGATATACAAGCTCATAGCGCGGCACCGAGTGCCGCGCTATGAGCTTGTAGATCTGCTATCTTTTTGAAAAATCGTAAAAATGTGTGAAAATCTTTTAATATATAACTCAAATATTTGCGTCTGGGAGTCCTTGGAACAAAAATATGTTACAAAATGTTAAAAATAGATAAATATATATTTAAAGATTTGCACACATTTTTGCACGATTTGCACGATTTTTCAAAAAGATAGCAGATCTACAAGCTCCTAGTGCCGCGCTATGAGCTTCTAAAAATGACACAGATACTAAAAATGACACAGATACTAAAAATGACACAGATACTTTCCCGGTCTAAATGGGTTTTTTAAAAGCCATTTAAGCCATAACTAGGCTAAGTTTGAACTTAGTGTGAGGTGGTGAAACTGGCCCCATGGGCCCACTTTGACGAGGGTGGGCCGCGTGCTTTTTCAGAGCCTGTTCACACCAATTTCAGAAACTTTTAAATAAATAGTAAAATAGCATAATGCAAGCTTGTAGATCCGCTATTTTCACTGATCCCGCCTTAAGTGGTTATAATTCATGATATATTTGTATAAGTTAGAGTCCCAGGGAGACACCACAACACTTTTATCTTTTGGGTCTCGAGCTGATGTACAGTTATGTCTTTATACCCCTATCTGTATCTGTGTCCTGTGTTTAGCTGAGAGAGAAAGTGTGTGTGTGTGTGTGTGTGTGTGTGTGTGTGTGTGTGTGTGTGTGTGTGTGTGTGTGTGTGTGTGTGTGTGTGTGTGTGTGTGTGTGTGTGTGCGTGTGAGTGTGCGTGGGGAGGGGGGGTTGTGCTTTCATTTCTTCTTGCTTTCAGGAAGGAATTTCCACCACCTGCACATATTCTGTAAAGACAATAGTAGAGAAAGAAAAATGAACAGATTAGCACAATGCAAGTTCATTCTGTTGTTGAAAATAGTAGTAATAGTAACAGTAAAAACAGGAGAAAAACTATTTTGCCTTTGAGTAGGGGTGCAATAGTTAATTGCAACTTAATCAATTAGTTATAAATACATATAAATTATATTTTTTTTTGGGGGGAAACGATTGAAATAGTGAAAATAGCCAATCTACAAGCTCACAACACATCGTTACGTGACACGTTGTAAGCTTGTAGATCTGCTACAAATCTTCTATGGGGGGGGGGGGTGCTAGGGGTCCCTGGCACAAACAATTTTCAAACGCGGGTCCGCAGCCAAATACATTTTAAATTTTTTGGGGTCTTTGACTTGAAAACGTTAGAGAACCAGTGGTTTTGGACCTATACGTACATTCTTCCCCACCAGGGACTTGGATTGCTTGGTCTTGGTGTCACCCAGGGTTTCGTAGGTGTTGTCCTGGACAGCGGGGATGGGCTCGTAGGTGTCATCGACCGCCTGGTGGTCAGGGACCATGTGGTTTGGGACCTCTGCGTACATGCTGTCACCCTGCGCTGGCCCTGCTCCGCTGTCACCGCCCGGGTCACACCACTGGTACAGCGGGTTGTACTGGTCCAGTCTGTCACCACCTGGGTGGCATGGGGGTGGAAGATGTACACAGATTTGTATTTGTTTTACTTCAGTAAAAGTGGTAATACCACAAATATAAAAATACTCTGTTACAAGTAAAAAATAAAAAAAGCCTGTACAGCTATATTCAAAGATTTGCACAAACTTTCCCGATTTGAGCTTGTATATCCGCTATTTTCGAATAGCCAAAGAAATCAAAAAATGACTTGATTCTTTCCTGGGCTAAATGGGTTAAAGGAGAATACCGGACAAATACCGGAGAATTCCAGAACCTGGCAACACGAGTTGCCAGGTTCTGGAAAGAAACAAGCATCCAGTGTTAAATCGTTCGCCATTAACGGTGGCCTAGCAGGAAATTTCAGCGCATGTTTGACTATCATGAGACTCCACAATGACTAGCAGTAGAGAAAAAAACAACTTTGCATTGGTTATAATAGACGAATCTCCCTAACCCACGCGCTCCCATTATGACAACGGAGGGGGTTTAAAAAATGACGACAGGGGAATCGATGGAAAAAAAGAACGCCACTTTTCACGTCGATAGGTGAGTAACGAGACATCAAAGACAACACTTAATTTGTCCGGTATTCTCCTTTAAGTACAGTACTCGATTAAATGTGGGCTACTTAGTTACTTTCCACCACCGCTTGGTGGCCTGCTGCTGGTGACGTGGCGGGAAAGTGTCGCATGGCGTCCCGGGGGTCGTGGAGGGAGTACGTTTGGCAGGTGACGGGCTTTTTGGGCGAAGGACGGGACGTCGTGGATTCCGTGACACAGCTAGCGTACAAGCTGAGTTGAGCGGAGGAGGAGCTCCCTTCCGATCCGTTTCGATCCAGCCGCGGCAGAGACCTGCTTCTATTGTCCGTCACGTTGAGATCTGAGTACGTGACGTGGTTGGATGTGGCGGCGGCGGCGGCGGTGCGATTAAGATGGCCGTGAAAAGCGTTGTTGTTGTTGTTGTTGTGATGATGCAGTGATGGTGGTGATGATGATGATGGCTGGTGGTGGTCCACTCTCTCCGGGGCGGGACGTCCCGTGGCCGTCCTGCTGTGGTCCACCAGGGCGTACAGGGTTCGCTCGGGGGGCTGATACGAGGTCTTATCGGGCAGAGTTCCACTCATGGTGTGGCTCAGGGGGAGGCCTCTCTTTGGGACTGGAGGCAGCGCCTAGGATGTGACAATACAACCAAAAAACTATTAAGGAAATATGTTTTAATTTGATCCATTATTTACATCAATGGTTCTCAACAAGTGGTCCGGGGACCACCAGTGGTCCTTGAGGGGGTTCCAGGTGGTCCCCAGCTAAATGATGGAGAGTTGGTAACCAAATGGACCCTTACAGATCTTACGGGTCCATTTGGTTTCCTTTTACGCTCTCGAGAGTTAAATTATTGATAAACATCTGCATTACTTAATTAAATAATTGTTATTTTGATAAAGGTTTTGCCTGTTATCTCTCCTATGGTACCAACATTTCAATACAGCATGGATGGAATTGTGGACAAAATCTTATCCAACGACAACAAAATATTCTAAGTTTTGGGTCAGAGAGTCTAAATGTCATCAAACGGTGGTTCAGAGGCTCAAATGCCGAACAAATAATGGACCTTGATATGAAAAGGGTTGAGAACCACTGCATCACATGGGTCCGGGGCCCCTAGGGGGTCCTCAGAGCTACTACAGGGGAGCCACCAAATGTTTCTTTTTCTATTTACATGAACCTTAGCATCCCTATTCGGTAAAGAGGTTTGAAGTACACGGAAAAAAGAGCAGACCAAGTACAGAGCCAAAGGTCAAGCTAAGTATTGAGAGTTTAAGTGGTTAAATGTCTGAAAAGACACATGAACATGAATCCAACATATCATTAGAACAGATAATATGTAAACAAAAACAAAAAACGTACATGTACTGATGATAGTGCTGTCAAACAAGTCTATGAAGCTAATATCTATGAAATCTGTGAAAAGGTTTATATTATGCAACACTTTTTTATACAATTATGTAGTGGGGGTCCCTGCTTCATCTCTCTCTCTCTCTCTCTCTCTCTCTCTCTCTCTCTCTCTCTCTCTCTCTCTCTCTCTCTCTCTCTCTCTCTCTCTCTCTCTCTCTCTCTCCCCCCCCCCCCCCCCCTCTGCTGGCTGCAGAATAATTACCGCGCCATAGATCAGTGGTTCTCAACCTTTAGTTTTCAGGCTGTAACCCCGCAAAATAATCATATTTGAACTTGGGACCCCCCACCTTGATAAGCACTTGGAATTTTAGGAGTCGAGGCATTCCATTCAGTTTGACTCGGTTCCACAGATAAATGTTGTGAAAGTAGCCGATCTACAAGCTCACAACGCCTCCCGTTGCGAGGCGTTGTGAGCTTGTAGATCGGCTATTTTCACAATTCTTCCCCTTTCTTATATTATTTGACAATTTATTTGACCCTTTTTTTATAGTATAGTTCGTTGACCACTTTTGATGCAGTAATGGTCTTTCTTTCTCTTTTATTTAGGTTTTAAAAAGGTCTTAAAAGTCCATACATTTTCAATTGACTGTCATCTGGGGACCGCCCTCCAAAGTCATGAGGGGACCCCCTTGGGTAGTCCCGACCCACAGGTTGAGAACCACTGCCATAGAATACAAAGAGGATTTGGCTGGACTTGAATTCATTACCTTATTAATAATTGTCATAAATATTCCAGTAGCTAGTTTAAAGTCTCCTTTCAATTATTATGATGCCTTTTTGTAAATTATGGTCCCATTAATTGATGATGAAGTAGGGTATGCTTCTACTGTTTCTACTGAGTGAGGACTCACCCTCACTACCCTTCCAGACAAAATAATTAGTTTCCGGTTGCTTTTTGGGACCAGAAATTCCAAGATGGTGGATTTGAAATGCTTTCAAAAACTGCTGGCTTCAAAGCGGGTCTATACAAACCAATGAGTGATGTGAAGGCTCCCTTCATCCGAATTCTTTTACAGTCCAAGGGGTTAAGTACTTTTTCCACCACTGGTGGTGATGGCAGGTTTGGAACTG
Organism: Gymnoscopelus braueri; assembly: GCF_963280865.1. Taxonomy (NCBI): domain Eukaryota; kingdom Metazoa; phylum Chordata; class Actinopteri; order Myctophiformes; family Myctophidae; genus Gymnoscopelus; species Gymnoscopelus braueri. The sequence continues at coordinate 5,855,769 of NC_137603.1, read as the reverse complement.
GTGAGGGATTGATGTCTTTTTCAGTGCACTTGGTGACACCTGCTGGTTGGTCACAGTAGTGCCTGTTCAGCATGTTGAACCTCTGTGTACTGTACATTAATTACACCACTGGTTCTCAAAGTGTGGTCTGGGGACCACCAGAGTCCTTGAGGGGGTTCTCCAGCTAAATGATTGATTGTTAGGAACCAAATGGACACTTAGGGGGCTGTAACACGTGAGAGTGTACAAATGGAACCAAATGGACCCTTACAGGTCTGTGACACTGAGAGTGAACATATCAGGAGAAAAGATAGTTTCTTGTGACTCTGTATGTATCGGAGGAGGCACATAGGCCTACTCCCCAGGACAGAATTTGGAGGGGGGGGGGGCAACTGCGGTTGGCAGTCCCAGTCAGGAACCTTAACACATCGGGGAGCTGGCAGTGCCTAAATTGAGAGAAAGCAAACAAACAAATAAACAAACAAACAGTAGTAGGAATGATAGTTCTCACAATAGTCCTACCTGTGAAGTGGATATTGTGTCTACAGAGACTGTTACTTTCAGCTTTCTGCTTTTCTCTTTAAGTGGCAACGCAGGTGGAAATGCAGGTGGCATTGCAGGTGGCATTGCAGGTGGCATTGGAGGTGGCATTGAAGGTGGCATTGGAGGTTGAAATGCAGGTGGCATTGCAGGTGACAGCACAGGTGACAGTGTAGAGGGGGCATCCATTTGCTGCTGGATTCTTTTATGATCAAACTGGTCACTCCTGTGGTCAGCGTTGTGGTCGGTCTTCTGGTCCCATAAATGCCTCAGAGCTTGGACACTCACACCAGTCTTCTCCTTCGGCTCACATTTCACCACGTCATACAACTCTACTGAGTTGCTCTGAAACAATACAAGTATAGATTGTCAACTTTATTTTAAAGCCCCATTATGCTGTATCTTTCCCTATATACGTATATTTTAGTCAAAAGTTGGTAAATGGTGCCTTTCTTCTTTACAAGAGTGCTTTACAATGTGCTTTAACATTCACACACCGACGGCAGAGGAAACCATGCAAGGCACCAACCTGCTCATCAGGAGCAGTTAGGGGTTCAGTGTCTTGCTCAAGGACTCTTCAACACTAAGCCCCAGGGGCTGTCGGGGATTGAAACGGGAACCTTCTGATTCCCAATCAAACACTCTGCCTCCTGAGCCACTGTCATCCTCAAGGGTGAGGTAGGGTTAGTAGCATCCTTATTCTGGGCATGTCATAGTAGGCCAAACCTTCAGTGGAATAATGTGAACATTCGGCATAGTAGGCTAGTAGATCTATAAGCTCACACAACACATCGCATTTTGCGATTGCGAGGCCTAATACAGATGTTTACAGTCACGTACAGAGGCTTGAATGGTGGCTAACTATGTATTTACAGTCCTGTACACAGGAGGGCAGACTAAGACCAATGATTGCAAACTATGTGTAAATGAATGTTTTTCTCTCAAAATGCCCGTCGGTCTTTGTGTAGAAACCATAGTAAAAGTTAAAAGCAACGAACAAAAAACATAAATCATGGCAGAGGCTGGGAAACTGTACATATTTACGTACCGTAATATGACATAAATGCAAGGTGCTATAAAGTAACAATGTAATTCAGGGGTGCCGTGGATGAAAAACGTATTTACACGGGTTCCATGAGCCAAACGAGGTGGAGAACCACTAGTCTCGCGTCGCCAGACAACTCTGAGTCTGGAACTACACCTCCCGAAAGCCGAGAAAGGAAGCGGGTCATGTTTGGATGTTTGGAATTGTAACAGCTGAAATCAATAGTAGATCAGTATTCCGATATTAACCTGCGGACCGCATTAAGTGAAGGTGGGGGCCGCATGTGGCCCCCGGGCCGCCCGTTGCCCATGTATGCTCCAGACTGCATGGCAGAAGCATTTGAAAATTGTGGGAGGCAGCAGTCTGGCTCGCAAGACTATAGAGAACCCCTGGTCTGAAAAAACCCTCAGTCAGTCAGGTCTCTAGCAGCATTACCTCATTGTTCCAGCAGGAGGTGAGACATTCTCCAAAGGGCTGAATGGGGCTGATCCTGTAGTGCTCTATGAGCTCAGAGAGGCTGCGGTGGGCCTGACAGTCTCCTGTGATGATGAACCCTCCCGCCGGGTTCTGGTTGATCACAAAATGGCGGCATCTGTCCTGACCCCTTCACAGGAATTACAAGGGCAGTGAAATGAGGGACAAGGGTAATAATGTTATTCTACTTTTTGTATTATTATTCTGAAGTGAGGAATACTTGTCTCAACTTTTAGTTCAATGAATGCAAATGTCTTCGTATTGTAGTTACACTGAATTGAGTTGAGTTTTCAATACTTTATAAAGCAATTAATATGTGAAATCTTAAGCAGTTGTAATGCTGACAGAGTTTACTTGTATTCATTTAACCACTTAAACCCCAGCATCTGTATTGTGGGCAATTTTCAGCTAAAGCTTTCCTCACAATAACAGAAAACAGAAAACCCTAGTATAGAGTAAGTGGTTAATGCAGGGGTAAGGGGCAAGCTTTTCAGTCACATGATCACTTAGCTGTTTTCCAATTGGCTGGTGTAATCATCACCCAGTACCAAGACACTGACTTTCATGTCTTATTATATAGGCTGCTAATTACAATAATACAAGCATAGAATAAGCCAATAATAAAACCTAAGAATGCGTCAGTAATTGAATATGAATAATTAAAGGTAAGATAAATTATGTCCATGTGGGGAGAAAAGTGTTATGTATATCAAACAATAATGGTTAAAGGACCACTTCACCCATTTTGAACCATATCTTCGTATAATTGGTACTCACTAATGCTCTTTATAATTCTGTCTACTCAC